>NW_015640057.1:916142-940491 GCF_001515625.1 Sinocyclocheilus rhinocerous
GAGGAGGCAGATCCAGCCTTGGCGTTGCTGTGTCCTGTAAGAGCGCTACGCATATACGTTGACTGTACCCAGAGTTTCAGAAGCTCTGACCAGCTCCTTGTCTGCTTTGGAGGCCAGCAGAAAGGGAGGCTGTCTCCAAGCAGAGGTTGGCCCACTGGAAAGTGGATGCCATCGCCTTAGCGTACCAATCCCAAGGTGAGCCGTGCCCCCTGGGGGTGAGAGCCCACTCCACTCGTGTTGCCTCCTCTTGGGTGCTGGCACACGGCGCCTCTCTGGCAGACATCTGTTGAGCTGCGGGCTGGGCGACACCTAACACCATCGCGAGGTTTTACAACCTTCGTGTAGAGCCGGTTTCTTCCCGTGTGTTGGGTAACAGGTAATTGGCGGAAAGAACTGGCTCAGTGTCATGCTTGCTGCGCCATTCCCCCTCACACGGGGATGCAAGCGGCTTTTTTCTCCCAGCAGAGTTTCCCGGTTGGCGAACCCTGGTCGAGCATCCTCCAGCACCCTCGGCAGTCAGACTTGGCGGAGCAGTCTGACGCCAGGCCCAGTACTGGTGTTAGCATGCTCGGAGTCCCGGTCAGCCCCTGTACTGGGCTTGGTGTCCATATGGCTTGATTCCCTACGGGTAATCCCATGTGTATTCTTCCATGGTAAGGTTTCCCTCTCGGTAAACCCGTGTCTTCCCTTGACCTTTTTCCTTAAGGCTCGCTTCCCCATTGTTCTGCCAGGCTGAAAGAACAAATAGGAAAGATTTGAAGCAATCTTTCACTGAAGGTTGAAATCCCTTCCAGAAACTTTTTTTGTGGACGGAACAGCAGCATGGCCTTCTCCAGCAGCGATGTACTCACCTTTTGGTCCCCTTTGGTACCAAGGTCAGTGAATTTGCGCTGGGGATTTGGGAAGGTTACGACCTTAGCGTAGCTTTTGTGACACGCTGCGGCTTGTCAAAAATTGCGGCGTTACAATGAGGGTTACGTACGTAACCGAGACGTTACGCCTTCTTTGTGTAAACATTTGGGCGGTGTTATGCAAATGCATGCTCGTCGTCCTCATTGGGGTCTCGACCTGACTGCAGTTCGTCGTTGTAACCGACTTGAGTGGGCAAATGCTCACATTCGATGGCATCTGGCACTTTGGAGAGGTGTTCTCTTCATGGATGAATCCCATTTTTCACTGTGCAGGGCAGATGGCAGACAGCGTGTATGGCTGTATGGTGTATGGCGTTGTGGATCGAGTGGTCCATGGTGGTGGTGGGGTTATAGTATGGGCAGGCGTATGTTATGGACAATGAAAACAGGTGCATTTTATTGATGGCATTTTGAATGCACAGAGATACCGTGACGAGATCCTGAGGCCCATTGTTGTGCCATTCATCCACGACCATCACCTCATGTTGCAGCATGATAATGCACGGCCCCATGTTGCAAGGATCTGTACACAATTCCTGGAAGCTGAAAACATCCCAGTTCTTGCATGGATAGGGAACGTCTCGGTTACGTACGTAACCCTCGTTCCCTGATGGAGGGAATGGAGACGTTATGTCCCCATGCCACAACCTTGAACTATTCGCTGTTGCCGGGACACGTTCTCGGCTCCTCAGCGTAAAACCTAATGAGTGGATGCGTGCTGTTGCCTTATATACCCGTATGCACGGGGAGTGGTTTAGCATGCAAAATCCACTAGCCAATTTTCATTGGCGTTTTCTCTTAAACTCAGAGATGATTGGCCTCCCAAGTGAGACCCCATATGTCATTCGACATAACGTCCCCATTCCCTCCATCAGGGAACGAGGGTTACGTACGTAACCGAGACGTTCTGTGTAATTAATATCATTTTCTAATTTGTCCATATTTATTTTTTATTTTTTTATTTAATTTTTTTTTATTTTTAAAAACTGAAGTGCATCATTCAGTCCTGAAAGACTAGAACTATATATATATATATATATATATCCAGCAACATTAAATAATAAAGTGGAAGTGTATTTATCTCCCCATTGTGACCATGTATACATTTCCTATATTTGCCATATTTGTCTATTTTACTTACATTAATATCAACAGGATTTGCATGTATGCATTTCTGAAAACAAATCTACACACACTCCATGAACAGATAAAAACAAACAGCATTTTCATTGGCCAAGACATAACAGAAGCATGTTAACATGAAGATCCCATTTTTTTCTCCATATTAATGACAGCCTGCAAATTTGAACAGAAACAGTAGCCATGAACATGCCTGTCGGACAGGCTGCAAGTGGACAGCATGTTACAGACCATCATTCCCAGAATTCAGTGCTCATCCATCAGTGCTCAGCGCTCTCTGCCTGTCTTGTGTCTCAGTTGATGAGTTTTTCGTCTGGATTCACTGCTGTTGGGAATAGATGTGCTTTGACTCTTACTGCTGTTCTTGACCCTCCCAATCAAACTATCTACCTATAGAACTAATCTTACCTTACTTATATACCTATAATCTTTCTTTCTTTCTTTCTTTCTTTCCTTCATATTATACATACCCAGTGAAACTTAATCTTAAAAAACATTCATAACTTATCATTTTTAATTAACATTTTCATATTGTATCTGATTAATATCTTCTACTGAACATTTGTTTTGCATGTTGCAATGTTATTATCATGTTATTACCATATTTATATAACTTTGACTGTTTATATTGTCACAGAATGTAAACTATATTATCGCACAACCTCAGCTGCTTGATTGCTTATATCATCACATATTATCATCCAAATTAAATTTGCTAAATGCAACTATAATGAATTTAGATATTAAAGGTATTATAAGCAATAACATCATGCTTTTCTGTTAAGCTACAACAATGTGTATGTCACGAATCTGGTCTATAAACTTCCGATCACTCACCACCAGAGGTCACCCGCTCTCCACATGGACTCTCACACTACACAGACTGTTACACATCACCCTGGACTACAACTATCTCCTGTTTGTGGTTTACCCGTTTGCCTTGCCCTCTGGATTACGTTCGCAGATCAAAGACCCTCGCCTGCCCTAGGAATGCTCTTTGCCTTGCCTGTGATGTACCTGTGTTGTTGCCTGACCCTTGCCCGTTTTTTGACCACGCCTTTGTAATAAAGCCTTGCACATGGATCCGCAGGTCTCATGTTCTGATTATTCCGTAACAGGCAAAAGTCGTTGTTAATAGTTAGTTTATATTGAGACGTGTTGTTGTCTGACCCTTGCCCGTTTTTTGACCACGCCTTTGTAATAAAGCCTTGCACATGGATCCGCACGTCTCATGTTCTGATTACTCCGTAACAGTATATTGCACTACAAATAAAATTGTCTTGACAATTCCCCGTTTTAATTATGAAAAATTTGAAAGGTACTTTGAAATTTTACATTTTACATGAACAATAGCAAAATTAGTATGTTGCAAGAGACAAATAATATATAAAAAATAAACAATATAAATGTTTTTATTAATTATTTTATATATGATACATAATATGAAATGTATAACCAAATATAACATTATAATTACCGTATAAACTGAATTCAATTTAAAAGGACTAGTTTCATACCACTTTAACAGCAGTGAACTGAAAGTAGTGAGACTCATGATGCTTTTGAATCCTCCACATTTGCATGATCGATAGTCTCAGACTTCCTGTCATATTGATTATTTAGTGTAATGCTCTTGAGTCAGAACATCTTTAGATAAACAGACTTCCACTTCAATCTTTAAAAAAGCAGGGTGACACTTCTGTCTGGTATGATAGAGTAGAAATTTATGAATTTTGCAAAGATAAAAAGTCTGTGTCACATTTCACCCTAAACTAATAATTAAAAAAAATAATATTAATCATATGTTGTGTTAATTATGAACTTACTGCAAAAAGAAATGTATTTTTTAGCTGTAATGTATAAACTTTTCAAGACAGAACTATAAGTTTGATAATGAGAGATTGTCAAAAGCTAATAAATAAAATGCTGGAAACTGATAGAAAAAAAAACTGATACAAATACTGAATCAACCGTCAAACCAATTAGTTGCAACCCTAAAACAGCTATTCAACATTATGCAAATAATACAATAAAAAATGGAGAAAAACAAATGCTGTTCAAATATAAAACAATCAAGTACAACATAATTGTTAAAATTCAGTATAAAGATGAACACAGCTAATTACCAGATGCCTGTGATGATGAAAGTCCTGGCCATTTCCCCAGCTCAAAGCTTTCTGTCTCACTGCAAGCGTTCCGGCGCTCTGACAGGTTTGGCTGAAACTGCATCTCTATTCCAAACTATTTTCAAGTCCCTTACCACTGATGTTAGTCCATTGTGGCGTTTTGAATTAGTGGAATAAAGTTATGTTCAGCAGAAATGCTGGCAGCAGTTATGAGCCCACAGTGATGTATATTTGTGCTCAGTGACCACAGATGGGGTGGAGTTTTACATACTGTACATTTGCAAAACAATTTACAGGCACAGATAATGTAACAGTATTCCGGATCTGATGCGGCTAACAACAATCTCCCATCAATAATGTATTAGTCCTGTGTTATAGTTTACTGTGCCATAAGTGCTGTATTTTGAGTGATTATGACCCTAACACACTAGGTTCTACTGACAGATTCATAGAATAGAAGGTGAACAAACTTGTTTCTTATGAAACAGAAACATTGTTAATGGCCAGTCAATGAAGGGCTCTTTGCAAATTCCAAGTGTGTTTTCATGTGTCTTCACTGAAGAGAGGATTGAGTCTGGCCACACCCCCATAAAGCCCAGATCAGTGGAGTATTGTAGTGATGTTTGTCCTTCTGTAGGTTTCTCCTATCTCCACATATGATCATGGAGCTCAACTAGAGTGACCATCAGCTTCTTGGTCACAACACTAACCAAAGTCCTTCTCCATCAATTGCTCAGTTTGGCCAGGAGGCCAGCTCTAGGAAGAGTCCTGGTTGTTTCAAACTTCTTCCATTAAGGGTAACAGAGACTACATGCTTCTGTGACCCTTCAATGCAGCAGAATTTTTTTCTGAACTCCTCCCCAGATGTGTGGCTTGATGCAATGCGGTCTCTGAGCTCTACAAGCGTTTTTTTTTTACCTCAGGGCTTGGTTTTTGCTCTGATGCATTATCAGCTGTTAAACCTTTTATTAAGATGTATGTGCCTGTCCAAATAATACCCATTCAACTGAATTTGCCACAGGTTAACTTCACTCGAAGTGTAGTAACCTCTACAAGCAATATGAATGATCCTGAGCTAAATTTCAACTGTCCCAGTCCAGGTGATATGTAAAAAAAGTTCACTTTTTCATAAAAGCATGAAACTTGGTAGACTTGTATAGTCTGTGGTCCTGAACATTTTCAGAAATGGAGCCATCACAAAAACACCTCGTGGTGGCCATGGCAACCATTTAACTTTCCACCATAACCAAATTATGTATGTTAAATTAATTAATTTAATTTATGCATTTAGCAGACGCTTTTATCCAAAGCGACTTACAGTGCATTCAGGCTACAAATTTTTTTCCAGTATGTGTGTTCCCTGGGAATTGAACCCACAAACTTTTGCGTTGCTGACGCAATGCTCTAGCGCTGAGCCACAGGAACACGTTGTATGTTGTATGTTGTGTCATATCTCCTGAACCAAATATGATAACACAGGAAAAGTGATGTCTACCCCTATGTTTTGATGGTCAAGGATTACAATGATACCACATACAACAACATAAACTGTTCAGGTGAACAGTTAATAGTGAAATCAACAATGTGAGAAGGAAATCACAGTATCACAGCATTTATAATGGTCCATATTATGGCTATTAATATTTTCTTTCTTTGATAATTAACCAGTATTTTATTCAATAATACAATAAAAGATTGTTTTCATGAATACAATCATATATTTCCGGGGAAAAAAAATCTTCTCAGGTAAGTGTATTTTTCCTTACTTGTCAGGCAGAGTCAGGTAGGCAGCAGTATGTTTTTCCTGTAGATTCTTGGGTCCCACTTTATATTAAGTGGCCTTAACTACTATGTACTTACATCAAAAATAAGTACAATGTACTTATTGTGTTCATATTGTATTGCAAAACACTTCTGCTGCTATTGAGGTGGGATACAGGTAAGGTTAGGGACAGATTTGGTGGTATGGGTAGGTTTAAGGGTGGGTTAAGGTAGATATATTTCAAATATAAGTACAATGTAAAAACATGTATGTACACGATAAGTGCATTGTACCAGATGATTAATTTAAATGTAAGTACATAGTAGTTAAGGTCACTTAATATAAAGTGGGACCGATTCTTGTTCTCTCTCAACAACGCTCTAACATGAAATGCAGACGGCAACGCTATCAGGTGAACAGTTGATGGTGAATTCAGTGACTTTATGAGAAGGATTACAATAAAATCGCAGTATCTCAGAAGATGCAGATTGAAATTTCAATCGTATTTCATGTAAACTTAATTTACAATCACCCTCTGGGGCCAGAGTTGTCTATTATGTTGGTGTCCACAAGAGGGAAGCCAGAGTCCTGAACGCTGGTGGGTACACGCAGGTGAACCACTAATATTTGATGTAATGGGTAAAAAAAAATTTATGTGTTGGGTGTGGGTGCGGGCCGGGCGGTGACAGGTAGCCAATCGTGCTGCCAATGATTGACAGCTGTAGTGATTATATTAAAGGGAGAGCTCTTTGCTTGCTTTCTGTATTTAATTTATTCACAATTTAAATGACAGTTTGAATAAATTAGTTTTGTCTACCTCATGTAGGAGATTTAATGTGGGAGATGTCCGGGTCACAGTTTTTATGTAAAACGGGTCAGGTATGGGATTAAATTAATGTTGCTGTCGGATAACATGCCGGGTGTTCTGTTAATTACTGCGGGTGTGGGAAGATCATTCCACCAGCCAGGAACTGTGAATGAAAATGTTCTGGAAAGTGATTTTGTGCCTCTCTGTGATGGTACCATGAGGCGTCACTTACTTACAGATCTCAGGCTTCTGGAAGGAATGTAGACTCCTAAGAGTGAGTGGAAGTAGGCGGGTGCTGAGCCTGTGGCTGTTTTATATGCAAGTATCAATGTCTTGAACTTGATGCGAGCCACAACCGGTAGCCAGTGCAGAAAGATAAAGAGATGAGTAATAAATGTAATTTAGATGTAATAATGTAATAAATAAATGATCAGAGATGTCTTTCCCAAAATGTTGTCTGTGATACATTGCATGTGTGAGTGAGTGTAAGGCTGCAGTGTAAGGCTTCTCCAGATGGATGTTGATGTCACCAAAGACTACAAGTGGACTGCCATCCCCAAAGAATGAGGACAACAGCCCATTCAGCTCCTCTATAAAGGTGCCCAGTTGACAAGGAAAGTGATAAATAGAGAAAGGGAAGTTGTTAGAGAGAATAGAAGGGGTTGTTGAGTCTTCTGAACGAATCCAGTCAAGCCCAAGATACTAAGAGTAGACTGAGAAGTAATAGCCGGAATGAAGTCTGTTTGTTGACAGCGTATATACAAGGGGTTGAACGACTTCTGATTTTTTAAAGTCGACTTTTATGTGATGAAAGTCGAGTCGAAGTCGACTAGTCGCAGATGATGTCATTAATGAACAGATAAGTCTGGAGCTGTGATAAACAGCTTGTGCACAGCTATGGCATATGACACAGCGCTGCCCACATGCCCACTGCTCCTATAACAGCTCATTTTTAACAGTTCTTTTGTCTTTGGGTCGTTATATTTCGTTCTAAATCAGATACAGAAATAGCACAGTAAAGATTACATTCAAATGAATGCATTAGTGAGAGCGATTGCGTGTGTGAATTAATTCTACCTGGCAGTGTCTCTATACTAGTAGTGAAGCTGTGGGATTTAGTTATTAAGAAATATATGCTTGAACTTATTGAGAAATCAGCTATTTTATTGAGAAAAGCTTAAAGCGTCATGGCAGAGCATTGAAGTCGACTAGTTGATTAGTCGGTGCAACCCCTAGTATACTGACAATTGCAGAAACCCACAGAAAAAGAGAGAGGTGCAGCAGAAGAGGTGCACATAGAACGCAGGTTAGCAAGATTGCATTGCCGTCTGCGTTTGATGCTAGAGCGTTGTTGAGAGAGAACAAGAATGTATTGGAAACACACTACCGCCTACCCGACTGCCTGAGAGCACACTTACTTGAGATTATTTTTTTTATATCTCTGAAATATATGATATTCTTGAAAACAATTTTTTATTGTATTATTGAATAAAGTATTAGTTAATTATCAAATAAATAAAAACAATTATATCCATAATATGGACCATTGTAAATGCTGTGATATTATGATGCTCAGATACTGTGACTTCCTTCTCAAATGGCTGATTTCACCATTAACTGTTCACCTGAACAGTTTATGTTGTTGTATGTGGTATCATTGTAATCCTTGACCATCAAAACATAAGGGCAGACATCACCTTTCCTGTGTTGTAATGTTTGGTTCAGGAGATATGACACAAAATAAATAATTTGGTTATGGCGGAAAGTTAAATGGTTGCCATGGCCACCATGAGGTGTTTTGGGGATGGCTCCATTTCTGAAAATGTTCAGGGCCACAAACTATACAAGTATACCAAGTTTCATGCTTTTATGAAAAAGTGAACATTTCACCTCAAATTTTGCACATATCACATTGACTACAGATAAGGGTATGAATACTTATGCAATGGAATCTTTTAAGACTTTTATTTGTAATACATTTGCAAAGATGTTATAAAACCCTGTTTTTTTTTTGCTTTGCCATGGTGTATGGAGTGTAGGAAAAAAAGTAATTTAAAGCAGTTTAACCTAAGGCAGCAACATAAAACGTGAAAAAAAATGAAGGGGTACTATGAATACTTTCGCAAGGCACTGTATATCATTTACTTTTCGTCCATGGGGTCTGATGTTGTGTCAACATACAGTAAGAAAGTGCATTTGATTGGTTAAATATGCCATAATAAAATAAATACATACATAAAATAAATGCAAAAGTGTGTGTTTTTTTTTTTTAGCTTTGACAATGTGCCATGTTCTTTGTAAATTCATAGGCTATATAACTGGGTAATCATGTTATGTTTATTTATTTATTTATTTGTTTGTTTATAGATCCTTGCCAAAAAATGCTACAGCTAGACGACGATTACTATGCAATAACTATAATACAACTTTGTTATTTTCCATGCTTAACATTATCTCAGATTATTACAAGTCTTTTCACAAACTATATCCACAAATATCCAGCAGTTACTGACAACATATTTTCGAACATGTTGCTATGGTATTCCCATTGTGTTCTTTGAACTATCACGGTGATCATTCAGTACCATGGTACAGTTTTAAAGTACAATGGTAGCCTACTACTGAGCTAACAGTTACCATGTGACCCATCGCTACAGTAGTACAGTAATTTGACTTCCATACGGCAGCATGGCGCTGTTGAGCTTCACTTCCCTCGACTAACGGAGCTGTAGTGCTGTCATCCTGACAGATACACTGTCAGCTGAAGTAATACATCGTATTTATACAGCAAACCAAAAACAGATGTCGGGAGGCGTGAGAAAGAGGTTCGCGGAAGGTTACATTAGTCTGTTAGTGTGGTAAAGGTTATTTAGCGGTAGCTGGCTTTGTTTACATTGCTAGTTCGGTTCAAGCAGCTTTCATAGAGGGTTTATAGCAGCATATAGACGCTGTTAGACTGTTAGAGACATCATCTCAGCGGCCTGGCTCATCATAGGTGCTCAGTTTTACTCTCATTTGGCTGAAAGGAGTTTTATTTGTGCCCGTGCTTCGTTAAACATCAGTATGGGGATGTGTTTACCTTGTCTGAGTGGAGCTAAGGATGATGTAGTAGTCACACCGGACCCTGTGAGTACTGTAATACATTTATCTATGCATTCATCTGCTTTACATCTTTAACTGTGTTCATATTTCAAATGTTAGACTTTCCTGACAGGGCATTTCCAATCATGTTACAGTCTGTTCATTTTACAGCCGAACACAACGACAACTGTACATCAAATAATGAGGTCGGAATGGCTTCCCGTGACATTATGAATGAAACCTTAATGATAAAACGTTATTAATACATTTATTTGTTTATTGTGGAAACATTCTGGAATGTAGTTGGTGTGATTTATACTCTCATTGATTTAAACCCCACTGATTGTTGCCAAATCTTTATTTAAAATATAGCCTATTATTTGCTATTAGGCTACTAACCCTTTCAACATGAAATATATCTTCTTCTTTTTTTTATTCTCATTGTTTAACTGGTAATAATGACAAGAAAGAAAGAAAGAAACATTCTTAGGTAACATGAGTATTAGTCCACTTCCCTGGCTGGTCATTGTTTTCCATTTTATTTTATTCAGTTAATTATTACTTTTTTAAGTAATATATTTTTTAAATCATTATTTTATTATATTTTTAATATATACTTTTTAGTGTATTCATTCAGTTGTTTCTTTTGCTTATGTATGGGTGTTTTTACGTGTGTTTGTGTGTTCTTGTTTGTTATTTGTGAAGTTTTTTTTCTTCTTATTATTTTTCTGTGAACTTTGAAGTTCTCCTGAAGGTGTTTGTACAGTATGGTTTCTGTTTCCTTAACAAAAAAAACGAGCGAGAGAAAGCAAACATAATGATGGTTCGTCGTTACCAATATTATGAAAACACAGGAATGAAAGTATAGAATGACCAACTTCATGAGGTTTAAACATTATTGATAACTTTTCCTTCAATGTCTGCTAATTCATTAATTTACAATTAATTATAAGAATGATAAGAATAATTGTTATTAATTAAATTGTTTTAAATTAGATTATTACTTCAAAATGAGTCAAATGTATATTTTATTATATAATAATAATTATCTAATATATATATATATATATATTGAGCAAAACATTTCTCTTCTTTTCCACAGGAGACGAGGAGAAGACAGCTAGCGGAGGCTGCAGAGAAGAGACAGAAAGAGGTGATGTAACACTGATGTCTGACAGCATTACACACAGAAACGGTAACTGTTTTAATGGCTGTTTAGTTTAGTTGAGTTTCTATATTGTGAAATAGACGTTTACAAGCACAAATAAGTTTAGCAAGCACCTTAGAAAAGAGCTGTTGTTAGATAAACACTTTATTTAAGCTGAAAATGACCTTGAAAATGAACTTGAAATTAGGGTTGTGTCGGTGAGGAAATTTTCCCACCGGTTAATCGGCGTGTGACAACACCGGTAATACCGGTATCACCGAAATAACCCGTTTATAAAATATTGGTGGGGATTTTGAGCCATTATTATTTCTGGATCAGGACAAACTCAGGATTTGAGCGATTATGATGACCTGAGTTGGTGGCCACTGATGATCCACAAATGATCAAATTCATAGCATCGATTATGTAACTGGACTCAGTCTTAGCAGCACCACAGAATATACATATTCAATACTGTAATCTATAGGTATCACTTTATAATAACTGTATGAGCATCACAACTTCCTGCTCTACATTTCTGTGCTTTTAGTCATTCTTCAGTTTTTTTCAAGGCAACAAATAACTGTTAGGAGAACATGATCCTTTTTAAAAAAAAAAAGAGTGTTTTATGCAATAGTGCTTTTAATTTGCCCACATGTGATTGCTGGGCTGTTTTACTGTTTCTTCGAGGTTTAAGGCAAAGCGCAGAGGTAAGTACACGTCCTCGTTCTGCTGTCTCCTCAAACACTCTACGGCTGAAACACCACGACAGACATCTGTGAGATCATGACAGAATGAGCCCGGTTCTCACTGCTGCTGTAGTCACAGTGCTTGTAGCCATACAGTTTGATACAATATGATTATTTCTTTTGATCGGCTAGTTGTTGTATTTCAGTGTTTTCGTTTTTGCACACTCTGTACTCACATTTCCAGCTTGTTTATGGTGCACTATGATTCGGCACATGAGCACTGAATAATATCACACTCTGCAACTACTGGACAGGTTCATGTTTGGATTTATCTCTGAAATGTATGGTGTGGTAGCTGTATTTCGTCTGATCTGTGTGTAGACCGCCTACAGAGGTATCAAAGACCCCGAAGCCTTGGAGAGGAAAAAGAAGAAACAAGAAGAGACAGAGAAACAGACCATGAACTCTGTACCTTCTGGAGGCGGTGGGCTAAAGGTACATACATTATTTTCATTGTTATTATTTACACAAATAGAGGACAAATTCTTGTCCCATTATTATTACTATTATTTAATATGTATTATGTAATAAAGATATTTAGAGTAACTTTCATCTAGCATGATAATAGGGATTTTTTATCAAAAGTCAGTATCAGATGTCCCACATCAGAGGTCATGACCTGTGAATTTATATATATTTTTTAAATACAAAATACAGTTATAATTCCATTTTAATGCATGAATCAATATCACTTCAAAAAACAAACAAAAAGAGAGGGGGAAAAAAATTCAACTACCATTCAAATATTCAGGGTCAGTAATATGCATATTTTTTATATTTAAAATCAGAATTTTTTTTTCATTCAGCAGGCATGCATGAAATTGATCAAAAGTGACTGTAAAGACGTTTACGGTATGTTACAAACGATTTTAAATGTGCTTTATTAATCAAAGAATCCTGAAAACAAGTATTATAGTTTCCAAAAATAAAAAATATGCAGCACACCTGATTTCAACATATAAGATATGGATAATAATAAGAATATAATATATAACATAATAAATGTTTATTGAGCATTAAATCAACAGAATGATTTCTGAAGGATCATGTGACACTGAAGGCTGGAGTAATGATGCTGAAAATTCATATATATAAGTTATTTAAAATGTTAATAGTATTTAATCAAATTAACATTTACATTTTAATTATATTGATCAAACAAATGCAGCCTTTTTAAACAAAACATTAAAAAAAAACATTTATTTATTACGTAAAGTAATTGATTGGTTTTATCTAAACATATAGCAAATAAACAACAACAACAGAACAGGCATTTTATAGGACCATTAGAGTTGAATGTAGGTACAGATGACAAACTTGCAAAACTGCAAACCTCATAGAAAATAAATAGAATTTATTTCATATAATATTTGGTTTGACCCTCTGAGCTGGACAACATTTCCTAAAGGTTAGGTATCGTCTTTCATTGATATTTGATGTTAATTCCCTTAACTCGTGAAGACCTTTATGATTAGTTTTGTATTGCACATGATAGGTCCCGATTTTTCTCTCTCTCTCTCTCTCTTTCTCTCCAGTGGCAGGTTGGCTAACACAGGCTAAAGGGAAGATCGCTGGTGTGTTTACATCGGGGGTCAGCCTTCATCTGCAGTTATTTCCCGCTGACTTGAGAGATTCTTAAAACTCTTCATTCTTTCGGTTCTTATTTTGAAGTGTACACTAGCCAGGGGAGTTTGCATAGAGACTAGAATTTTTGCCGAGCTCCTGCACAAAACTCCTCATCCTCCAGGCCTTCTGATTGGCCAGAGTGCATTTAGGCCACCCCCCACCCCCCACAAACACACACACACACACACACAACCTGTTCAGTTTGTGTTCATGCATCATTTCAGACACGCAGCTTTTGTACCGATGTGCTTTCTATTTTGAACATTAATGGAATCCTCAAATCTGAGATCTGAATGTCATTTTAATACACATTTATACAACTGAAAAGCATGTTTTATATTGGATTTTGGATAATTTAATACATATTTAGGCATTTATATTTATGCATCAGTTACCAGTGCATTTTGCGATTGGTCAGGACTTGAAGTATAATAATAATGGATATTATGTCAGTTAGCACTTTCACTGCCTGTTGATTGTACGACTTGCTGTTCTTATGAACCAAATTGAATGTGCATCACTTTATCTCATGAGACGCATTGATTTCTCACCCTTTTCCGAAGGGCTTTGGTTGTCTTCAGTTAAGAAAATCTTAACTTACTGCATTCAAACGCAACATCCATGTGTCTGGGCCATGCAGCAGTGGCATGTGCACTAGCAGCCTGAGCTATAGTGGTTAGTGTGGAATATATTGTATCTATAGAAACTCATCATATCGCCTTTAATGCATTTCTTTTATTATTATTATTATTATGCTCATGAGTTGTTACCTCTTCCTACAGCAACTCACTCACTGTTTGTGGCAGGGAAACTGAAATATCTTCCCAGGTTTCATTCAGAATGGGTTATCAACATCAGACACTGTATAACAATAATATAACAAATCAGACAAAGTATTGCAATGTTTACCAGTAGAGGGCAGCGGGACACATTCGGATCAGGAACTGTTTTAGAAGCACATCTGCGAAGAGTCATTGCTTAAATAAAGATTGTGTTTGATTGAACAACCAAGCATTTGTTCACTGAAAAATCTCCTTTGCCTTGTAACTGATGAACTCTGGCCTCTTCAGTGCACTATTATTATACTGCAAATAACACACACAGTGCTCACTTTATTAGTTACACCTCGATTCAGCAAAGTGCTGGGAAAAAAATCCTTACAAATTCTGGAGCTCACACTGAAGTGATGTTACGAGTTTTCTTTTCTTTGCTGACTTCCAGAGATTGATGTGATGTTCATCCAGACATGTTCTTCTGCTTTACACTGTTGTGATCCAAGGTCAAGCCATTCTCCCTTGACCTTATACAGAACTGTGGCTCACTGGATGGTCCCAGGAGATCAGCAGTTTCTCATATTCCAACCACTATTCTACTGTCATAGTCGCTTCCATCACATGTCATCCTGTTCTGATGTTTGGCATGAACAGTGTTGGGGAAAGTTACTTTTAAAACTAATGCATTACAATATTGCATTACTTAGTTACTTTTAATGGAAAGTAATGCACTACTTTTGGGCTGGGCTTGCTTCTCAACCCAAAAGTTATATTTTTTGTTATATTTAATTTAAAGTTATATTTAATGGCCCTTTCACACCAAAAGTCAAATTAAAGGAAGTGCCTCTGCACCTCACAATTTCTCTCAACACGAGACAGGAGAGAGGTCAGTGAATACATAGGAAAACAAAGTAACTTGCGTTACTTATCTGAAAAAGTAACTTTAAAATTAATGCATTACTTTACTATGCCAACTCTTAATGGCCCTTTCACACCAAAAGTCAAATTAAAGGAAGTGCCTCTGCACCTCACAATTTCTCTCAACACGAGACAGGAGAGAGGTCAGTGAATACATAGGAAAACAAAGTAACTTGCGTTACTTATCTGAAAAAGTAACTTTAAAATTAATGCATTACTTTACTAGTTATGTGAAAAAGTAATTGATAGTAACTTGCTTTACTGGGCATGAACAGATTACATTCTCCAACAGAGCAAGGTGAGCACAGTGTAATACAATAAATGTCAGAAAATATATATATCATGGCATCAAAAGAGCATAATAATACTCCCCAAAAAAAGTCATTAATATTGTTAGTATAGGAAGCACTAAAAAGAATAGCCATCAGGGTAGAAGTAAATACTTGAATTCATCCAGCGATTTCATTCCATATAGACACTATTGAATATAAAAGGTTATTATGCAATTTATATTTAATCAAGTAAACAATAAGAGGCTAAAAAGAAAAGAAATGTAAGAATTTGGTATACAATAAAACTGCCTTGTTTCTGAATTCCAGTTCAGTATCTTTGTTATGCACAAACTAATTGGTCTACACTGTTATTTATGTATTATGATTTGTTTTTCTCTTTGAAATTTTTAGTTCTAGAAGCCAGTAGAAGTCCATGTGTCCCTGTGGCATCTACAACGGCTAGCCAGTGAGCTGTGCTTCAAAGTTACGTTAAAAGTCATTGTTTCTTTAGTACATTTCTTCTTTACTTCTTGCTTTTGTAGTGGGCCGCCACTACCAGGTAGCTGTCGGGCGCGAGGTCTTTGATGTTGGGAGATTTGCCGGAGATGGGTGAGATCTTGCCTTCTACACGAGAGATCTGGAGCATGCGACAGGGGTCATGCTTCAGCAGGTAGCTCTCGAACGTCTCCCAGCCTCCACCAACTCGCACCATCACATGTTTATTATGCAGCATCTAGAGAGACAGAGACAAAGGCTTTACTGATAGACATTTACAGTACAAGAAAGATAAACATATGCAAGTATGTGAAAGTAGACACTTTTAGCTTCCCAAGCTTGATTTTGAGCATCTCTGGCCGGATTGCAATCCTCGGGAGGTGAGAGGCGTGGCATTTGAACACTTTGACCCCCTTGAAAACTGATGTTTGTTAGCGCCGCAGGAATGCAATGTTAACGTAACTGAATGCGACTACCCGCTTTGCATCTGGGTTAATGCATACATAACTGTATGTCACAAATAGGTTGACAAAGTCTGACATAATGGAGGCCTGTGGCCTGTAGAAGTACGTTAGCAACACTTCCAAGTACATCCAACTTCGAAGCCAGTAACTGGGCTTAAACCGGAATGTGTAGAACTGATTAAATAAAGTGGTGCCGTGACCCAGATGGATATGAGTGTAATAGAGGCCAGCTGGTTTGAGATAGCTGTGCAGGTAAACGTCAATCCCTTGGTAAACTTCAGTCCCATTAGCATCCTCATTAGCGTGCCCAACTCCCATCCCGGTTATCGCTAATTTGAGCTCTGCTCGAAGTGGACCATGTTGAACGAGTTACAGTGGTGCTCTACAGTGTGACCCAGATGTAGGAGGCCAGCACAAAACAGTTGTGCAGGTAAATCTCACTCTCCTGGCTACAAGAGGCATGCTATTGGGTGTGGTCTTTAGCATCCTCGTTAGCAAGCCAGACTCCCTGGCTACCGCCAGTTCAAACCCCCACAGAGTGAGCCAAGAGGAAACGATTACATATGCAAGTACATGAACTCATAGTTTTTTTACTAAGGCTCAATTTTCAGTATGTCAGAAGAACATGTTAAGTAAGACTGCGTGCTTGCAATGCATTGGCCAAGCATTTCTGTCTACAAAGAGTGTTTCAGACCTAATCCTGAAATTCATGAAAGCTCATTTGGAGAAAAAAAAGTCTCCGCTATCAAACTCTTTTAACAGCTCCAGCGCCATAATCACACCCTTTTATTGGCTATCTGTCACCTGCGGTTCCCACTGTGGAACTCCCTCTAGGCAGAGAGCTGTGCGAGTCGCTGAGATGAGGCTGTATTTCCTGTAAATTATTTTTTCAGGTTTTTTTACATTCCCCAGAGGTCTAAATTCAGGAGTCCACTACCTTGTCACAACATCTATTATTACCTCAGATTATCCGATCAAGATGGTTTCTACAAGGAAAGAATTATTCGCATTTATACATGAAATAAGGCTTCTTTTTTTTTTTAAGTTGCTCTAAGCAATTTTATGTTTATGTTTTACATCTCAGATGGTGTACTCATGGACCACCATAGTCTGTTCACTGACCATCTGATGCATTATGGACACAAAATGGCAAACCAGTTAGGAGTGTGCGATATTTATCATGTACGATACAATATTGTAATTTATCGTATCGTAGTCTATAATTGAATTGCAAAAAATATCCCTGAATGGGTTTTTGTTTTTTATATGTATAAGATACGATATAATATCACACAAGCAAGAGTGACATTTTCCTAAATATTGGTACATGAGTGTGGCTGCCAATGTGATATAAATTTGATACAACAGTTCAAAACAAGTTAATATTGAGTGTGTTACATTTAACATATTGTCTGAACATTTGCGCATCTCAAAGCAACACTATGGTGTTTTGTTCCAGTGATGTCAATGTCAAGTCAATGATTCAATAATCCATTCATAAAGACTTGAATGAATTGTTTGAAGGAATTATTCACTGAATCACTCATTAATAACTTTTTAGCAAATCTGATTGGTTGATCTTTCTCTGACTCAACTTCTGGGAATTCACTTGCCCCAGTCTGCCTGTAAAAAAAAAAGACAAAATACTGGTTTGATATAATGAGAAACTTGCAGGAAGGTACAAACTACTTTAAACATACATTTTGATAACGAAGTCTGCATACATTATGGGAAACTTCTTTGGTGTTTTTGCTTAAAGACAACGCTGTGCAAGTTGGCTCTCATTTGCCTTCTCTGACAGTTGTCTTACTGACATCTGTTGGTGTGGATGTATGTCATTGTTGTTTATTAACTATTGCATGCCATAGCTGGCCACCAGGATGGAGCCCCTTGCTTAATGTAGAATACAGATTTTAGGACACTGGCTCTTTTAACAGCTGCTTAGTGAAAGGTTCATGGGGAAACCAAAATGGTTCTGGTGGTTATGGCATCTCCACGAAATCCTAAGAGTGTAGTATAACACTTAGTATCAAATATCTTTACTAACCCATAGTCAAATTGAGATATCTTTAGTAACCATTAAGTTGTGTGTGTGTGCTTATGAGGGAAATTGAGGATAATGAGACCTATTTTGCTTTTAATGTGAATGGGGAGAAAAAGTCTTGTAAAAAAAAAATATATATATATACTGTGTAAATTATATTATGCACGAAGAAAATATGTATGCTTATGCATATTTACATCACTGGCTATTAATCGATATTCAATACAGCAGCAATGTTAAATCTCATTCTTATTTCTGTAATGAGGAGAAAAACAATAGCCGGGTTTCCATCCAAAGTTGCTAATTTAATTTATGCGCAAAAATTGGAATATCGCACAAAACCTTTGCAAATAAGCACCGTTTCCATCCAACGAGTCAAAGAGAAAATCATCACTTCCTGATAAACTGGCACTAAATATCACTTAGCATTATAATGCAATTAATGTAATTATAATGCAATATCAGCATTAACCCTTTTTCACACAAGTCAAAAACCACCTCAAGCGAGCGTAAAAAAAAAAAATCTGATTTTTTTTTTTTTTTTTCAGAAATTTGGTGCTTCCATCACTCATTTCTGATGCGATACTTGAAAATGCACATAAAAACAGGGTGATGGAAACATAGCTAATGTTATTATTCGTATTATACTCATGTAATTCTATTGAAAATGAGTGCAATTTAAGTATATTCTTAATCACGCTAAAATAGGCTTAATTTTATTCATAAAAAAATATTCTGAGGTGAAGGCTGAAATTTCTTTGTGAGTTTAATGTTGAATCGTTGGTTTGGATTTACATTTACAACACAATTTTAATGCACAAATACATTAATGAATTATAATTTCGTCTACAACCAATAACAATCAATCTGAGCTCAGTTCTCTCAAAGCGCACACACATAGAGCTCTAAAGAATACACCATACACAAAAACCCATCACAGTCCCAATGAAAAGTGGCACTGGAGTAATTCAGCTGTGATTCATCCCTCTATTACAGCCTCCGTCCCTGCGGCCTTGAACAGGCTGCTAAAGAATCTTTCATAAAGGGTGAGAAATAACAAAATGTCACTCTGATAACACACAGTAACCCTCTCCTGTGGGTGAACAAGCCGTAGCCTACAGACACGCGCTCACAAACAGATCCGCGAGGACAGGACAAATGAATGAACAATAAACAACAACAACAGAGAAATCTCCTACTGTGAGCTGCAGCTCATATTAACCCTGCGGGGGAATGATATTAAAGATTCATAAGGCTCTTAGCAGGCTGACGGAGGGACATTTGATGGGCGTCTGTGTGGCCCTCAGGCACCGGAGCCACAAATATACTAGCAATCAGATTCTACAAGTCACCACAGGACCCCTATATAAACACACCATAGACACACGCATGTTATATAAAGCAGCTCAGGTCTGGGATGTTGAAGGTTAGCTCTCTTAATAGGGAACACACACACAATCGGTTTCTTTCAGGAGCACCAAAGTTCAACGGGCCAAACGACACACACTGAAGCACACAGTGTATTTAAATGAGAACGAAATGAAAACACGGCTTTCTGATAACTCTCTACTAAACCATCTGGGGAATCCGAGGGGCATTTCAGCAGGAAGGTCTTTCAAAGACAAACACAAAAGGAATGTGTCCTTGAGACAAATTAATTCGCACATTTCACTGGAAAACGAACAAGAGAAAGCAGAAGATTTGCTTGACTTGGCCTTGGTTGCTGGGCAACACGTTTTAAGGATTCGTTCTTTCAAAAAATACGCTAAGAAAAGGATTTTAGTATATTTAAGTCAAAAGATCCCTTACCAAAAAGTAGTATACTTCAAGTTTATTTTAGTAAGTATAATAGAGCGGAAAAACAGGATCTCTTTGTTTCTTTAAATAAACGTTTGGTAACCAATTACATTTATCTCCAGTAAACGCATTGTACCATGGTTTAAAATATGGTATCGTTGATAAACTACGGCTGTGATTCTCAACTGGTCCAGATTTTACAGAGGCAACCAAACAATGCAAAATTATCTTTCAAAAGTGAACAAAAATGTCTTTTAAATGTTTTTTTTATATATATATATATATATATATATAACCCAGAACTGCATAAACAGCAGAAGTGTGACAGAGTTTGAGTGTTTGGTCAGTTGAATATCAATGTCTCTTGAATTTTTCATGCTCTCAGCAGCCAATAATTCACAAAACACATTGCGGTTGGCACACCCTGTATTTAATGTGGTCTGATATCTTTACTTTGTGTAGTTTTGTTCATTGTTTTTGAGAAAAAGGGTGTCATGTAACTTGCACATGTTGATGTCTGCCTAATTTGATTTAAAAACACAAGTTAGTTTAATTTTAATTTTTGAAGTCTTTGGTATGGGTGCAGAAACAATTAAATATGTTAGTTTCCCTCTATAGGGGGCAGCAGTGACGCAGCCTGCTTCATTTCTCAGCCAGAGAGCAATTAAAACCAGCACTGACTAATGTGATTCTCCTCAGGCGACTGAATTAATATCAGCTGCAGTGGTTTAACATGATGAATCGCTACAGTCAGCGTTTTAAATGAAAGCCGAGCTCTGACATCTAAACTTGAAAAAGAGGAATAATATTAATTGTGTAATTATGAGGTCTAGACAGCTAAAGTTGATCGAAGAAGAGAGAGCGAAAGCGAGAGCATATTTAATTTGTCTACTATGAATGTCAAACAGTGGACAGGACAATTCTGTCATTTCAAATGTAATTTCAATGTCATCTCAAATCAGCAATAACAATTGAAACATTTTAAACATTTACTCAGGCCATCCAAGATGTAGATGAGTTTGTTTCTTCATCAGATTTGGAGAAATGTAGCATTGCATCACTTGCTCAGCAATGGATCCTCTGCAGTGAATGGGTGCCGTCAGAATGAGTCCAAACAGCTGATAAAAACATCACAATAATCCACACCACTCCAGTCCATCAGTTAATGTCTTGTGAAGTGAAAAGCTGTGTTTGTAAAAAAACAAATCCATCAAGATGTTCCAAACTGTTGCTTTCTGCTAAAATACGAGTCGTCTATCTATAACATTGCTTCCCTCAGTGAAAAAAAAATAGTCTTGTCTGAATCAGGAGAGAAATCTGCACAGATCAAACACAGTTTACAAGCAAAAACAGCTCTAAACAAATATGGGGGTTGATTTTGAAGTGAAAAACAGCTTTTTACATCACAAGACATTAATTGGAGTCGTATGGATTATTGTGATATTATTTTATCAGCTGTTTGGACTCTCATTCTGACGGCACCCATTCACTGCAGAGCATCCATTGCTGAGCAAGTGATGCAATGCTACATTTTTCAAATATATTTTGATGAAGAAACAAACTCATCCTAATGTTTCATTAAATTAACATTTTTGGGTGAACTATTCCTTTAATGCATCAGTTCAGACTGACACAAACTGTTAATAGAAAAAAAGGGTCATGTTGGTCTAGTTAATGTACAGCGATTGACTGTAGTGTGGGATTTTTTCATTTTATAGCCACCATATTGAGTGTTGTAATTTTTCCATTCACATCCCTTCCAGTAGCACTTTTTTTCATCTCTAGATAAGCTAACTTAACTAGACACCAGCACATCATTATACAAAAAAACATATTGTGGTGAGCTGTGTTATAAGCAGAGATGTCAGAATTATTAACATGGATTTTTCCCCTTTTAATAAAAAAGAAAAAGAAAAAAAGAAAATCATTTCATTAAAGATTTACCAGCCAACTAGGTGTTTCTAAGACCCAGCCACAAATCCAGTCTGCATCTCTTTTTTTATTGAGTGAGAACACTCATTAACCAGTGTTTCTAATGAGCTATGAATGATGGGAGTGATGTGATCCCTCAAGAGAGCTGTTATCAGTGTATTACTGCACAGCTCAGGGTAATAAAACACAACTGAACGCAGATACACGATGAGGATAACTCAGATCTAAAGCATCTTTTAGTCATGTGTTGCCAAGTAATAGGTTTCCATGGTGACCAGGCCCATCTCACTAATCAGTCTTTGTCAGTTAGTGTCAGTCTGTGCTGTTATGGGATGCCCCACTGCTGTGTTTGTGTGCATGTTTAACACAATAATGAACGTGATCACACAGCAGTAGATAATAAAGGTTCACCTGGCTATCTAGAAATCATGTTAAGGGATCATAGGTGCTGCCTGACACAAAGTTAGCAGCACTGTGTGCACAATTAAGGCAGCATGCATTTAGCAGCATGTTAACTTAACTGGAATCACTTGTGAGGGGCACTATTTTTGTGGTGTGCATATTTGTTGCCTATGAAGAGCGTTTCAGATGAGTCACATGAGGTTCCGTTTAATTTAGGATGTTGCATTAGAAATTACTGTTATAAAATACATTCTTTGGCCAAATGTGACATAGTTGCATATACTGTATCTAACATGCTACATAAATGTGCAACCCAGGCTCACTGGAAATTAATAATGCACCGATACTGATACTGGTATCAGTATCGGGCCCGATACTGCGCTCCTGTACTCATACTCGGTACTCGTTAAAATGCCCCGATACCAAAAGCCGATACCACACAGCATGTGAAAAGTGCTATTTCCAGACAATGAAACATGACAACAGAATAAACAGAGTAGAATGGAATTATTAGAGATTAAGGATGTCTAAAAAGTACATGTGTGTAATTAATTTAATGTTAAACATTCAATATTCACACCTGTATAGCTGATGTGTTGATAAGCAAAGTACGCAGAGTGGATTGAGTGCGCGAGCTTGTCGAGTGAATGTCCCTTTCTCACAGACATGACTGGAAAGATTGTTGTTTGTTTGGATATGTCAAAAGCAAGTAAGTAAAACAATTACTTAAGTTACTTGACAGTAAGGAAAGAGAAAGAGAGAGAGCACTTCAGTTGCATGATCATGATTGCTGTTCGCTTACTTAGCACACGCATCATTTGTATTAAAAGTAAATCGTAAATATAAAACAATTTATAGGGGCATTCACTATAAACAACATTTATGTTAAACGTCAAGCATACACAACTTTATTTAAAGCTTCAGTGAAACTAGCAGCCTGTACATGTCTCTCTCATTCCGCAGCAATACAATTGTGTGCGCACATTGCGCATGTTTTGCTTGTTGACGTTAATTGCATTACATGAGTCGCTTTATGAGTTGAATATGTCGCAGCACGTTTCAGACGATAAAAAACGTGACATTTCAGAAAATATATTCATTGTTGTTACAAGATTTATGTATAACGTTCCCTTCAATGTTACAGGAAACAGTCTCCTGCTCCTTGTAAACTTGTACAATACATTTTAATGGGCATAATTAAGTGTGAAAATAATAATAAAGTAAATATTTATTTGCTAAGCCAACTAACATTATTCATATTCTTTTTGTTTCTGTACCCAGTATTTTTAAAAATTGCAAAAGCAATGTAAATACAGGTATCGGTACTCTGTATCGGCAAGTACCAAAAATAAAAGTATCGGTATCGGCCACATTCTGAAAAAAGTATATGTTGCTGTAGGTACATTTAGCTGCACTTTTAAGGTGATACGCCATGAAAACTAGGGATGCACCGATACCGATACTGGTATCGGTATCGGGCCCGATACTGGCCTCCTGTACTCGTACTCGTACTCGTTAAAATGCCCCGATACCAAACGCCGATACCACACAGCATGTGATAAGCGCCATATTTAAACAAAGAAACACTGACAACAGACAGCAGAAAGGAGTTATGGATGTCTACTACGAAGTATATGTATGCAATAAATATAATGTTAAACATTCAGTATTAACACCTGTATAGCTGATGTGCGCGAGCTGATAAACAAAGCACGCTGAGTGGATTGAGCGCGCGGCGGCGCACATGCGCGAGCTTGTCGAGTGAATATACCTTTCTCACAGACATCACTGGAAAGTTTATAGTTCGGTCGGATATGTCAAAGACAAGTAAGTAAAACAATGCACAAGTTACTTAACGGTAGGGAGAGAGACAGAGAGAGAGAGAGAGAGAGCACGCGCGCA
>NW_015640057.1:942821-948394 GCF_001515625.1 Sinocyclocheilus rhinocerous
TGAGTAAATGATACCAGCATTTTCATTTTTGGGTGAATAATCCATTGAAGTATTTCTTTGAGGCGTATAATGGTGGAGCTTTAAAATCAGCACACTTTCAAAGAAAGTCCTTCCTAAAAAATGTAGAAATGTTTTTTGTAGTACATTAGTTATGCTGTTATTGTTCTTATTGTGTAACATCGTATTACGTAAAGCAATTTTTGGGGGGCGTGGGTTGAGGGGAATGAAGTGTTAGTTTTAGTTTTGGATTTTGCTTTTATATGGGCTTATATTATACTTTAACAGATGCATTTCAAACAAATGAGCTATGTCTGTAACATGTCTCCTGTATATTTGTAATATGTATGAACTGTTGTGTACTATTGAAAAAATACAGTATTTCTTTCCAAGAAATGTTTTTGCTTATTGCCTTACTTAAAAATCTACAATATTAGGGTGCTAAAATGCTTTTATTTATTTAAAAAGTAGTACTTATAGTTTATAGGGATGCACCGATACCGATACTGGTATCGGTATCGGGCCCGATACTGGCCTCCTGTACTCGTACTCGTACTCGTTAAAATGCCCCGATACCAAACGCCGATACCACACAGCATGTGATAAGCGCCATATTTAAACAAAGAAACACTGACAACAGACAGCAGAAAGGAGTTATGGATGTCTACTACGAAGTATATGTATGCAATGAATATAATGTTAAACATTCAGTATTAACGCCTGTATAGCTGATGTGTGCGAGCTGATAAACAAAGCACGCTGAGTGGATTGAGCGCGCGGCGGCGCAGATGCGCGAGCTTGTCGAGTGAATATACCTTTCTCACAGACATCATTGGAAAGTTTATAGTTCGGTCGGATATGTCAAAGACAAGTAAGTAAAACAATGCACAAGTTACTTAACGGTAGGGAGAGAGCGAGAGAGAGCACGCGCGCACTTCTGTTGTGTGATCTTTGATGTTCACTCACTGAGCGCACGCATCATTTGAATTAAAACGAAATCGTACAAATAAAACCATTCATAGGGGCATTCACTATAATCATCATTTATTTTCAACCTTAGGCATACACGACTTTCTAGCGAAAGTGAATCTAGCAGCCTGTGTGAAATGCGCTAGGCTGTACTATTCTGCATCAGTACAAACACGTGCAGGCGTTGCGTGTGTTTTGCTTGCTTGAGTGTTTCTGCATTATATGAGTGGCTTTGGAATATAAATCGCAGCACGTTTCAGATGAAAAAACGCGACTTCTATTTCTGAAAATATCACAGTTAGGAGATTTATAACGAGTGGTTCCCTGCATTATTACAGCAAAGCGCGTGATTACAGTACTAAGCCGCTGCTCTAATGCTATTAAATTAAAGATGATGTACCATAGAGCAAAAAAATGAACAGTAAAAGTAACAAAAACTTGTAAAATACATTTTAATGGGCATAATTAAGTGTGAAAATAACCGAAGGATATACAGTGAAACCAAAAATGATTCAGAGACCAGATATAATTTTTGATATTTTTTTACTAGTGGGTGCAGGACACTATAGTTCATTTATGTAAGTGAGGATAGCAAAATAAAGTAAACTGTGACAAATCATACCCAAAAATTCTTCATACAGTGGACTACCAGTAAAATTGATACAAATTTGGGTCCAAAAATTATTCAGACCGAGTCTGGGAAAAAAACTGAAGTTGAGGTTTTCATGAAGCTGGGTGACAGCATGCCCAGGAGACTACAGGCTGTCATTGAGGCTAAGGGTTGCCCGACAAAGTATTCATAGTTGTGTAAATACTGTCATACTAACAGCTGTCTGAATTATTTTGGTTGATTGTAATCTGTTACATACCTTTCTATCAAAATTATCTAACATTATCAAGATTAATTTGTTCTGACACAGTTTAACTCTGAGTTCTTGTCATGTTTTATTACCATTTTCTAAACTATAGCGAATTGTTGAAGGTGTCTGAATAAATTTTGGTTTGACTGTATCTATTTGATAAATGCAGTTAACCAACTAACATTATACATACCCTTTTGGTTTCTGTACCCAATATTTAAAAAATTTACAAATGTAATAAAAATATAGGTATCGGCATCGGTATCGGCAAGTACCAAAAATAAAAGTATCGGTATCGGGCGAGTACTGGAAAAAGTGGTATCGGTGCATCCCTAATGAAAACCAAATGTGCCTGTGGGTGCAAATGGTTACACAATGATATTGTGTTGCTTGTAGTTCATGGCAGTTTAAAAGTGAAAAAAAAAATGTCCACTGGCGCTAAATACTGTGTTTTCTCCAAAACAGTTATACAGTTAAACACAGTATTGTTACATTGGTTGTTGTACGTATCATGGTAGATCGGAAAAGAAATGTCCGGTAAGTGGCACTAACAGGTCAACGCTCTATTGCATTTGAAATTAGTTTACCACCTACTGTACACTAAACCTAACCGATATTGCGAGAAAAAGCAAATGCGATACAAATAAATTTGCTGTAGCAATCACTGCATTTTAGCTTCCTTTTATGAGCTCTATGGAGGAGCATTGTTACTCGTATTTCACCAGATTCACACCTGAGCTGCTCCGCATCGCAAGGGCAGTGCTCGATCGGGTGAGCTACTGAGCAAGTTTACTATGTCAGAAAATATATGAAATGTATGTAGAGGAACCTTTTTTTGAGATATGTAGGCAGAGTTATGTGATTCCATTGAGCCTGGGTTGTAAATATGGCATCTACCCTGACTACGGTTTGTTTTATACTCACTCTGATGAAAAGCATTTTCTCTCCAACACGGTAACGGCCCTGTGATTGTCGTTCTATGCAGAACTTATTTGGGCACTTACAGGGTGGATCTTCAGAAATGTGCTTCACCTGTAACACACGTTACATGTTCAATTAAAACATTAAATTCTCATTGTAAAGGAAAGAAACATCTGTCAGTCTAAAAGTTACAGTGTTACCGATAACAAGAGTGATACGTGAGAAAGGAAATGTTACGCACAGCCTCATCCAGAAGCTTGCCGGTGCTTTTTTTGCTGGAGTTGGTCTTGTTGAATGGAGAGACGGATGGAGAAACAGATGGAGATTGAGAATTGGAAGTGGGAGGTACAGGTGAGAGCGGAGGTTCAGGTGTCTTCTCTTCCTGTTCGATCTCTTTCTCCAGCTTTATAAGTCCAGGTGGCTCGACCTTATACCTGGCACAAGAGTGACCATTCATAGCAAGATGCTGATTTAAAATAAACTCTAATTTATCATTATAAAAACAGACAAGCACGTTAACCACATTTACACAAAATTTTTAAATTATCAGGCAAAAATCTATGTAGATTTGTCGCTTTTGCGAACTAATTTGCCATTACTTCGCCATTTTGAGACTATGACTTTAGCCAATAACCAATAACCGTGCCTACTTGGACTAGCAGAGACAGTATATGTAACGGAGGCCAGCGGGTAGGTGCTGTGCAGGTAAACCTCACTCCCCTGATCTCAAGAGACGCACTAGCGACTGACGCTAGAGGCTGCAGTCTTTAGCCTCCTTGTTAGTGCGCCCGCCTCCCATGCCGGAGTCCCGGTTTCGAGACCCACTCGGAACGAGAACGAGGTGTGGAGGTGAGGACCCGGGGGAGAGGGGTTACATTGGTGCCGTGACCCGGATGGGAGTGAGGCTTAGGGGGGTGAGTGTAACGGAGGCCAGCGGGTAGGTGCTGTGCAGGTAAACCTCACTCCCCTGATCTCAAGAGACGCACTAGCGACTGACGCACTAGAGGCTGCAGTCCTCCCATGCCGGAGACCCAGGTTCGAGACCCACTCGGAACGAGAACGAGGTGTGGAGGTGAGGACCCGGGGGAGAGGGGTTACATATACACAGATTTTTCTATTATATTATATATTTTCTATTATATTATATACTGTATATGGTAAGGCAAGGCAAGTTTATTTATATAGCACATTTCATACACAATGGTAATTTAAAGTGCTTTACATAAAAGAAAGTAAAATAATCATAAAAAATAATAAAATTAATTTTAAATTAATTTTAAAAAGTTAAAAATAGAAAATGATTATACATAAAATAACAGTGCAATCAGTTCGGACATAGCACAGTGCTCATTCAATAAATGACAACACTTTATTTTAAGGAACAATTCTCACTATTATTACGCATGCATATTACTACCACATATTAATGCCTTATTCATGACCATATTTTAGATCCCTTAATCCTATTCTGTACCTATGCTGTTTTATCTTCAATCAAAAATAAATAAATATGTATGTGGACATGAAATACTCATTTAAGTATTTAAGTGTGTTAGATGAAAGAGACTGGATACCAGAGACCTGAAACTATATTATGTAAAGTACATAGACTATATACTTATGTATTATGTTGGCTACTATTATTTTATATTTTACATTATTTATATAATAAAATAATTAGATAATAAAAAAAAAAAAACATTGTGATCACAACATTGAAACAACGCATTTCTATGAAGCTGCTTTACAACAATATGCATTGTGAAAAGCACTATACAAATAAACTTGAATTGAATTGAAGAAAATTTACCTGGATGCTATTCTTCCCAGCTCCAGCAGACATAGACAAACCTCTCTTGGCTGTTTGTGTAAAACTAGAAGAACATAAATATAAACCCATTAGACATAACACAGCTGACATACTGTACCAATTAAAGAACTACTGGAAAACATCAATGTGGTTGAATGATGAAACCAAGAGACCACAGAATGAGAGAGATGATGAAATACTAATTCACTGACAGCTAATGTTCTTTCAGCGTGTTTTCAGCAAACAACACATGCTTTTCATATGGCATTGTGGAGCTCACAAACTACATTTCCCATGATCCAGTGGAGTTGAGTGATGGCAACACAACACAACATGCATGAAATCTGTAATCTCCACATCAAACCGCAGAACATCCCACCTGAACATAACGCATCCATGTGTTCATTTAGCTATTTCGAAAGAGGGAAAAGGAAGAAAAAATGAATAAATTGAAATTGAAGTTTGGTTGAACAGCACATATTTTACCACATCACACACCCTTTACACGTGCTAATCTGATGATTAATCACTTTTGTGATTTGATTAATGTTTTTTTGGTGTATAGAACAGATTTACAAGCACAACACAACACACACTTGATAAATCTCCTCTTGCACTGATTTGCATTTCAAATCTCATGGCTATCCAAGCAGATTTTTCTGAAAATTGAAATGAAAGTCATGTTAGGACAGCTCTTCTGGCTTGAGTTACTGACAAATACATCTACAAACAATACATTTTACACTGTAAAAAAATTTCAGTAAAATGTACGGTAAAAAACCGACAGCTGTGGTTGCCGGAATTTTACTGTAAAAAATAAGGTAGCAATGTTTTAGGTTTTACGGTTTTAACTTAAATTTACAGTTAAATACCGTAATTTCATTAACTGATATAATGTTAATATACCAACCTATTGAAGTACTGAAATCTGTTTTGTACCTTTGTAATACACTGATAACCACCAAATGCAGGAGGTGATGAGAAAGTCACATGATGAACCAAAGCCCATCACAAAC
>NW_015640057.1:948498-972718 GCF_001515625.1 Sinocyclocheilus rhinocerous
AAAACTAAGAAACATAGTTATTTCAACAACAAAAAACATCACATATGAAATGTAACACAGGAAATTCTGGGAATGTCAATTTACGGTTATTCACTGTAAATTATACATTCTTTTTCACTTCCAAAAACAGTATACTACCGTAAAATTAATGTCCAATACATGTAATGTCCAATGCAGTTTTTCACCGTATATAGTAGGGGAATTTACCGTTAACCATTTAACAGGTTTTTACTGTAGCATTTTTACAGTATTTTACCTTTAAAGTCACGGTCATTTTTTACAGTGTACCACAAACACACTCACATGCAGCTTCTATTGTGTGTAACTCCAGTGGGAGAGAAAGGATTCTTTCTGCACTGCCCTGCTGTACTCCCTAGACGACCCAATCCTGTCTTTCTCTCTCATTCTTTCTGTAGTTTCAGCAGACTTGTTATTCTCTCCAGCTGTCTTGGACATGTGTTGAAAGCAAAGCATAAAGAAGCAGAAGCTGCATAACAATCTACCTGGAGCCTTTGACGTTTGCACGCCAGGATCTGACACATGACAGAGAGATGTCTCGTCGTCATACACACCATAAAGCTATTTTACAGATTTACACAGGAGAAGAAGAGGCCTTTCTTTCACCAGCATAGTTTGTGTCTAGAATACCACAATTCTTAGAAATGCAAGGAAAGAAGAAGAAAAAAAAAGTTTTTTTGTTCCAGCCAGAGACACACTTCCCCATTTGTAACTGACCCTTTCCAATTTCAGTCAATAATCCTCTCAAGTTTCATTATATTTCTGCATAATGGAGTTGTATGTACAGCGAAACAAATTAATCATCATCCAAACATATTAGAGGCATTGTCATGTGACTTTCCAGAAATGTCCTTCAAATGTATTGTATTGTCTATGAACAATGTCTACCTTTTGTTCTTCATTCTTTTCTGAAATATGAGTAATTCCACTTTCTGATCTCAAACATTTAAAGCAATCTGAAAAATGCCAGACAACGTCAAAGCATGATTTTGTGAATCTTAAATGCTCACAATTAAAAAATTTTTACACTTTTTACATAATTTATTTAAAAAAACAAGTTTAACTTGAAATGACAAGAAATAACTGAAATAACTAACCAAGGTGGTGATATTGAAAGGCTGTTTTCTCTGTACTGAATGTGAGGTGCTGTATGATCCTGATATTGACAGGCATAATTAAATCAGGTCTGCATACGTCAAATTCTGTGTTTAAAGCTGGATCAGAAAATGCTTAATCAAAAAATTAGAGAAACTCGTAAGAATTACAGACATTTAATGGATAGTGATCTGAGTAAAAATCCAAAAAAAAGTTGTGGTCTAAGGTAAGGTGCATAAATAATATAACACCTAAAAAGATAAATATGCAAGTTGTAAATGAGGAGACACTGGCAAATGAGCTTAATAATTTTTATTGTAGGTTTGATGTTACTTTTCATGACTGTAGCGATGTTTTGGGGGCTATTAGGATTGCCGATTCTGTTTCTAAACCTCAAATGAGTTTAATGTTGTTAAGGTTTTTAAAGATATTGGGCCCTATCATACACCCGGCGCAATGCGTCGCCAGGCGCGTCGCAAATGTTTTTTGCTAGTTTCAGCCCGACGCAGTTGTCATTTTCACGTCCTGTGCCACGTTGTTTAAATAGCAAATGCATTTGCGCCCATTTGTGCGCCCCTGGGCGTGCTGATATGCAAACGAGGTGTGTTCAGGCGCATTGCTGGCGCGTTGCTATTTTGAGGCAACTGAAATAGACTGCGACACTGACCAACAAAAACCTGGTCTAAAGTCTGGCGCAATATTTATTTATTTATTTTTGTTATTTAAAGAGCGCGTTAGTAATATGCGCCATAGGCTGGTGCACAACGCACGTACACTTTGCTTATTACACACATTGCAGCAGGACACAAACATTTTTAAAAACGAAAAATTAAAGGATTAAAATTTAAAATATTATTATTGTGTTGTGTACATAAATATAAAAATGCCTACATGTCATAATGTATATAGTCTTTGCATGTATCAGAATTACGCGCACGAGCAGATCTGTTCCCTCACTAGAGAAGCGCTCAGTTTTTCCGCTTGTAAATTCCACCATGTAAATAGCGAATCCGCCATGGCGCAAGCGCAACTGGCTTTTAAAGGGAATGGGAGATGAGACTCGGATTGGTTTATGGCACGTTACACCCAAAACACACCCATTGTTCATTAAGAGAATAAGGACAACTCTTTTAGACCATGTGCCCGGGCGCGCCGAACCATTTTTCCCGTCCTTAAACTAGCAAAAGTGGATTAGGACACGCCCTAAGCGCAAATGCGCCGTGCGCTTTAGACCATGCACTTAGATCATTAAAATAAGGCCCCTTGATATTAAAAAGTCAACTGGGCTGGATAATTTTTCTGCTTTTATCTTGAAAACCTTTGCAGAGGAATTAGCCCCTGCATGGACAGACATTTTTCAGAGGTCTATTGATTTACATATTATTCCTGATATTTGAAAAAAAAAATCAGTTATTATACCTGTCCCAAAAAGACCTGCTCCTCAAGAGTATACTGATTATCGCCCAGTCGCCTTAACCTGCATTGTGATGAAGTGTTTGGAGGATTATGGTGAGGAAGCTTAAAGAAGAGTTTAAGGACCATTTCGATCCATATCAAATTAATAGGGGCACTGTCTGATGACACTACCCTTACTGTGGTGCATCATGTTTCAAAACATCTGGGGATCCCAAGGTTTATGCCAGGCTGTTCTTTCTTGATCTGAGCTCTGCTTTTAATACCGTGCAGCCAAACCTTGCTCTCTAAAGTAAATAGTATAGCTGTTAATCCATATTGCATCAAATGGTTCCATGCTTTTCTTACTGGTAGGACTCAACAAGTCAAAATCAATCAGAATCTCTCTGAGTGTAGGTCTATTAGTACCGGTGTCCCCCAGGGGTGTGTATGCTCACCACTCTTATTTACACTGTAAACCAATGAATACAGGAGTCACCATCCTGGGAATATTGTTGTAAAATTCTCAAACGATACTGCCATTTTTGGTCTCCTGTATAAGGATGAGGACATTCAACATTATACTACAGAGATTGCTAACTTTGTTACATGGAGTAAATAATACAGTCTTGTAATTAACGTTAGAAAAACATGATTTTTGATTTCAAACTAGAAGGCAACCACTCACCTATCATGATTAACAACAAGCCCATTAGACAGGTGGCTTCATATAAATATTTAGGTTTGCTTATCGATAATAAACTTTCATGGGAGATGCATGTGGATAATCTGTGTACAAAGGAGCAACATAAAATCTACTCAGACTTTTTGGAGTTGCTCAGAGGGTCATGTTGATGTTTTATCATGCCTGAATTGAATCCATCTTTCTGTATGTTATGGCGGCCTGGTTCGGTAATTTTACAGTTGTTCTTAGATCTCAGCTGAAACGTTTGGTACATATGGCAATGAATGGTTGGTCTGGGGTTTACTCCAATCTTCAATTTAAACAGGCAAGGAAAACGACTCTGGACCCTTCTCATGAGCTTTATCCAGAATTCGAACAACTCCCATCTGGTCGAAGTTTTCATAAGCCAAGGTTTAGACACAACCGTTATAAAAACATTTTTGTTCCTTTGGCTACAAGGCTGTTAAACTCTAGCTCAAAGGACATGACTGTGTGATTGTTTGTTATGTTATGGAAATGGGTACTTTTGTTATGCAGCGTTACCTGTATTGCCCAAAACAAATTTTCCTCAAGGGACAAATAAAGTATATATGATGATGATGATGATGATGAAATATTTACCTTTTTTTCACGTCTCATATTTCAGCCTATGCATGCTTGTCACTTTCCATGTTTATTTGTTGCTATCATAGTGCACTATTTTTTGATAACACTTTATTAGAGAAAAAAGAGATATGTCACATATTGATTTTTAGCACTTTATGAGCACACATTTTACTAAGGGTGTGAATCTTTGGGTAGACAGCAAATTGATTCAATTCACGATTCATAGGTTTTTGACTGTTGTGATTTTTGCAAATTCCCGATTCAATCAGACTTACAATAATGTTTGATTCAATTTTAATTAATGATGAAATTCTATATTTTTTAAACACATTAATAGGATTATGTTAATAATCACACTATGTCTCCAAATAATTTGCACATGCAAGCAATTTAATGTTTAAACATTTCATAGTTTTGAATGGTACTTTACCGAATTGCAATTTATTCAAGTTTATTTGCATTTTAAATCGATTATTGATCAAAACAAGCAATTCACGATCCAAAAATCCATGTTTGAAGATCAATGCATCAGTACGATTTGTAATTGATGCATTGAGAAAACAAGTGAATGATTTAAATTTTACTAAAAATCACATGTTCAAATCCACATGAACCATAGCACAGTCCACCTTTTCAAGCTGATTTGGATGCAGTCTCTCCTAAAGGGCCTAAATTTATTTAATTTTAAAAATATAAAATCTGTTGTGTTTTTGTGTCTGATGATTGGTCCAACACGCTCTCACTGCATTTACTCTAGAAATACAGAGCTGCAGCGGTTGCAATAAATCAGGCTTTAATTCCTCTCACTGAGCAACAGATGATTTCATGTGAATAAAAGACAATGACTATTTACTCATAACTCTTTGTTGCTGTGTGAGAGCTGGATTTGTTTAAAAGACTCACCAAGCCCATCTGACTCAAACAGGCAGGTGTCGTCCACGCCCACCTCTCGACACCATGACAGGAAGTTGGCTGTGTTGTCTCTGGCAAAAAAGGAACCGGACGCGGCACTGGCTCGGCAGGGAATCCTGCGACTGGGGATCGACTGAAATAGAGAATTTGCCTGTGTTACTCAGTGCCAGATATTTGCATTTAAAATGTCTCACATGCAAGAGGAATGTCCCTGAAGAGAAGGGTGGCAAATTCTAAACACTGTACTTTTTGAGGTGTACAAATTGTGGTTGTGTGGACTGAATGAATGGTGAGCAAATATTAAAAAAACTTCATTCTTATGGGTTGGGAACAACATGAGGGTGAGCAAATCATGATAAAATATTTGGGTGAGCTAACCATTTAATGCAAGTATACAAATGCCACTTGTCCAGCGCACATACTTGCGCTTGGTTATGAATTGTGTGCCAATGCAACGTTGCAATGCAACAATTTTGCATTGCTAGAAGCCAACTAAATGCAAATGTCAAGTGCTCGTGTAACAGGCCAGCTAGTAAGAGCTGTAAGGTTTAACCTCACTTCCACAATCTCATGAGACGCACCACCTACTGATGCTAGAGACTGCGGTCTTTAGTTAGTTAGCTGTCTTGCTAGCCAACATAGAGTCAACATAGCTAACTTCTAAGCTATTCTAATTCAATGGAACCTGTTAAGTGAATGAATCCTCACAAATAACTTTGTGATTCACAAGTGATTCCAGTAGAGTTTGCCATAATCATTTTGCTAAGCTAATGACTCAGTTAAGTTAATAAGCATAAGAAAAAAAATCCCTTTTGGTAACAATGGACAGTTTGCTACTACTTAGGGTGACCATACATGCCATTTTCCCAGGACGCGTTCTGGCCAGGATTTCTATATTGCCTCCTGGGAAAATGGCACGTATGGTCACCCTACTACTACTGGCATTTAGTGTTGGTAAAACTGGCCACACTTGGCAATCATGTTGTTCAAATATCGTATGCCCATATAATTTTTTATATTACATCCATCCAATCTCTGAACTACTGCTTCTATTTTCAGCAAACTAATTATTTGAAATGCTGTCTAGGTCTCAAAGCAGAGCTCCAGTCTTTTTTAGTATTAATGCATAGAGAATCTGTTCAAATGTTAAGACAAAACCACATGTTGTATGTATGAGGGTAAAGTTTTATTTATTTATTTATTTATTTTCTTGATTGAAACTGACCAAATAAATCAGGACAGAATGTAACTGTCGATGGATTGGATTTGGGGGTTTTAGAGAAGTTTTAGAAATTCCCTTCTTCAGCCCTCCCCCTCCATTTTCTTTCTTACTCCGTTTTCCCTACAATTTAGTGCAGTTCCCCTTCAGGAACTTGAGGTGCGTCGACTGCTTTGGGAACGCCCCCGGCAAGACCCCGTACTGAAGCATGTGTGAAATCAGTCCAATAGAGAAGTGAGACGTCACGAGTGGGGTGACGTGAGCAACCAGGAGGCATAAAGGTGCATCCAGCAAACGCACATGTTAGCTTCTGCTCTTCAGCGAGTGTGTTTGTGTATGTGTTGCATAAGCACTTCAGTTAGTCAGTATTTCTCTGTTAGAAAGAGAGACAATGCCTAAGTGTAAAACAAAATCTGATATGGCAAGCGGAAGGCGTTTCAAGTTGTGTGTTCCTCCCTGCCCACGCTATCTCTCGGGTGGGGATACACACGATTTGTGCATCGTCTGTTTGGGAGCGGAGCATGCACGGGCAGCCCTCAAGGGGGGGCTTCTCCCGCTCCGTGTGCTCCGCTCCCACCTGGCCATCTTCGATGAAAGAGGCCAGGTTCGCGATCCTGCTGGGTCCGGCCCCGCTGTTGCTGAGGCACAGCGGCGGCTGTTATCGGGGGGATCGCAAGTGCGGAGTAGTAGCGGAGGGATCCAAGACAGGCTCGTCCTTATAGCCAGGCACTTCATCTATCTTCCTCCGAGGAGGTTGATGTAATGAGCGTCGACACGGAGGAGACTGCGGACTCGCCACCGCAGTCCCTCGCGTATGAGGAGCTAGTGGAGGTTGTGACTCGTGCTGTAGCAAAGCTAAACATCGATTGGCAAGCCGAGAAACAGGACGCTTCTCCCAAAAGCAAACTGGACGAGCGCTTCCTTAAAGCCAGATTACAACCTTCATGCTGGGGCCTTCCATTTTTCCCCGATCTCCATGCCGAGGTGTTGAGACCGTGGGAGAAACCGTACTCAGCCTGACTCTTCAGCCCAACAGTCACCAACTACTCTAGCATCGTGGGGCTGAATGGGAAGGGTTATGGGTCAATGCCGGCGGTGGAGCAGATGCTCGCGAGCTATCTCTCCCCGTCCTCAGCATCGTCCCTGAAGGTCCTGAAGCTTCCCTCCAGGCCAGTAAAAATGACATCCAGCCTGGTTGGGAAAGCTTATATGGCGGCAGGTCAGGTCGGTGCGTGTTTGCACACTATGGCGGTGTTGCAGGCATACCAAGCCGACCTGCTAAAAGACCTGAATGATAGGGGGGGGAAGAGGAATCCGACGACGGTACGGCACAGGAAAGCTCGTCCCCTCAGATGAGGGTGCTAGAGCAGTCAGGTCGGTCGTTCCCTGACGGCCATCTGCTTCAGGGCACCGAAGTGGCTCCTCTAGTGACACCAGAGGCCAGTCTCGAGAGACTGGTTCCCTTAGTAGACTTTCTGGCAGCGTGGAAACTTCTGCCAAATGTCTCACAATGGGTCATGCACACTGTAAAGAGAGGTTACAGAATCCAGTTCGGTTCTTGTCCACCTCGCTTCAATGGGGTTGTTCCTACATTAGTGGGCCCAGAGCAGGCTCTGGTATTGGAACAAGAAGTAGAAACTCTTTTTTGGAAGGAGGCCATAGAACGTGTTTCTCCTCTCAAGAGAGAATCAGGGTTCTACAGCCGTTACTTCATCGTTCCGAAGAAGGATGGGGGGTTGAGTCCGATCATAGACCTGCATCTACTGAACCACGCTATCAAACGATTTCGGTTCAAGATGCTTACTATCAAACAGATCATGTCTCAAATCAGGTCCGAGGGTATCCATCCGACTTCCATGTATCCATCCTTCCTCAACACAGGAAGTTCCTGAGGTTTTCTTTCGGGGGCAAAGCATACCAGTATCATGTTCTTCCGTTCGGCTTGTCACTCTCACCCCACACTTTCACAAAGTGTGTGGATGCTGCCCTGGCTCCGTTGCGACTCCAGGGCATCTGTATACTGAATTTCATTGACGATTGGTTGATATTAGCTCAGTCAGAGCAGATGGCGGCTCGGCATCGGGATGTCATCCTCGCCCATATGAAAGAGCTGGGGTTAAAGCTAAACGTCAAGAAAAGTGTGCTTTTTCCGGCTACAAAGAACCACTTATCTGGGCGTGGTGTGGGATTCGACAACTATACAGGCACAGTTGTCTCCTGCTTGTATCGAAGCGATTCGCACAGCCATGAGGGGAGTGAGAGAAGGCCAGTCACTGTCAGTTTCAGAGACTGTTGGGTCTGATGGCAGCTGCGTCCAACATGACACCTTTTGGCGTGCTGTACATGAGACCCTTGCAGTGGTGGCTCAGAACCAAGGGGCTTTCCCCGAGGGGGAACCCGCTTCGCACGATCAAGGTCATGTGGCGATGCTTAGGTGCCTTAGACATGTGGAAGAAACCTTGGTTCCCGTCTCAAGGCCCATCACTGGGGGCTCCTTGTCGTCATGTAACGGTAACGACGGACACCTCCCTCACGGGCTGGGGAGCGGTCATGAGTGGCCCGAGGTCTGTGGGAAGGCCATCATCTCATGTGGCACATCAACTGCCTGGAGATGTTGGCCGTGTTTCGAGCTCTAAAACACTTCCTTCCAGACGTAAGGGGACATCATGTGCTTGTCCGCACAGACAACATGTCGGTGGTCTCCTACATCAACCGGCAAGGGGGTCTGCGCTCGCGCCCCCTTTACAGGCTGGCGCATCAGATCCTCCTGTGGTGGACCTCCTTTGGAGGGAGTTTGGCCAGGCGGAAGTGGATCTATTCGTGTCGCAGTAAACGACACACTGTCCGCTCTGGTTCTCCCTCACGCATCCAGCCCCTGGACATACAAGCTATTTAACACTTGCTGACACTTTTTAATTTGTTGCTAGGAGTCCATAACAGTGTTAAACATGACATTTCCTGTTGCCAGCAGATGGCGCTATGACTGTAAATGAATATAAGCGTGGACATGTGTTCAGGTCAGAACTCCTATCAAACGTGTGAAGTTTGGTGCAGGTTGTTCGAGTTGCAGCAACTTCCTGTTTCATGGCGAAACATCAAAATTTGTCAGGCCGCCAGGGACACGCCCTTCGAAGAAAACTCAAGATCTTTGCAATTTAGCATCGCAAAGGCCTTATGATTACACTCAGCAAATTTGAAGATGATCCAATTAAAACGGTAGGAGGACTTTGTCAAAGTATGAGGCCTGAAAATAGCAAAAACTGCACAAAAATCGTACAGGAAATTCAAAATAACGGACTTCCTGTTGGTTTTCGGATTTTGAACCAGGAGACTTTTTTGTAGGTATTGGTGTGTTACATGTGTGTACCGAGTTTCGTACATGTACGTGAAACGTAGCTCGAGGGGCACTTCGTTGAAATTTTTAGCATGTTTAGGCCCTCAAAATGTGATTCATTTTGAAGAAGAATCTGAAGAATAATAATAAACAGAGCAATTCCAATTGGGTTATTATATGAAATTATGATATGAAAAGCCTTTATAGATGTATCCCATGTTTTAAAATTTAGAATTAAGCTATTATGTGTTCATCTAAAGAAAAAAAGTCATACATTTAAGGATGGCTTGGGGTGAGTAAATAATGACAGAATTTTAATTTTTTGGTGGACTATTCCTTTAATGCACACACATACAAACCCTATGTCTTTCTCTCAGAGGTTGTGTGGATGTGTTTTATCTTGCGTCTCTGTAGCCTCTGGACTGTGTGATCAATGAACCACTGTAACTCTCTCACTCTTTCTATCCCTGAGGAATAACAACCTCAAATATTCCTCACATCTGTGCTGTTTTTATACATACACATATAGCGATCAGCCAAACCAGCATGCAGCAGCGCTCTGATGCCTTTATACATATCAAAACAGTGGCAACCTTCATTACCTTACAGTATAACGCATAGCTTCAATATAATGCTAATAATAATATATTCTTTTGATTTGTATACATACAAACATAAAAAGGGCTTCTCACACTGGAAATTGTGAACCAGGTGGTTGCTAGGGTGTTCAGGGTTGCTGCTAGGTGGTTACTCACTGGTCCAAGTCAACAGAGCCCACTTTAACATGTCTATGATATTAAGCTCTCTATATACAGTCTCTCCATTTTAAGGAGTTAATAAATATCATGAGACAGTAGTTAGGTGAGGTTTCACTTTAGTCAAAAACACTAATGATTCACAAGATTGTTTTTTGAATGGATCTGTTTTTGAATAATTATGAAGTATTGACTGAATTTAAACAGTCTTGAAATTCAATCTCTTTCCTATGAGGCCAACTGGTTATGTTTCCCAGAAGCAAACTCTGTGACAGGAACACTGGATTAGCATGAAACAAGCCATGACATAAGGCAACCTCCTCAGTGGAGTACGTCAGCCAACATACAGTATGTAGACATTTTACACACAGTACAGCAGACATGCTCACAGTGCTGCTTGAAAGTTTGTGAACCCTTTAGAATTGTCTATATTTCTGCATAAATATAACCCAAAAAAATCATCAGATTTTCATGAGTCCTGAAATATGACAAAGAGAACCCAATCAAACAAATGAGATGAAAATATATACTTTGTCGTTTATTTATTCAGGAAAATGATCCAATATTACATATCTGTGAGCAGCAAAAGTATGTGAATCTCTAGGATTAGCTGTTAATTTGAAGGTGAAATTAGAGTCCATCTGTTCAGAGGTGTTTTTAATCAGTGTTTAATCCTGTTTTATTTAAAGAACAGGGATCTATCAAAGTCTGATCATGTTTGTGGAAGTGTATCATGGCACAAACAAATGAGATCTCTGAGGACCTCAGCAAAAGAGTTGGTGTTGCTCATCAGGCTAGAAAAGATTTCAAAGCCATCTCTAAAGAGTTTGGACTCCACCAATCCACAGTCAGACAGATTGTGTACAAATGGAGGAAAGTCAAGACCACTGTTACCCTCCCCAGGAGTGGTCCACCAACAAATAACACTCTAAAAGCAAGAGGTGTAAAAGTCCACTAGGTTTCAAAGGACTATCTGTTCAGAGGAGTTTTCAATCAGTGAGATGACTATCAGCTGTCAGTGTGTGCCCTGTTTTATTTAAAGAACAGGGATCTATCAAAGTTCGGTCATGTTTGTGGAAGTGCACAAACAAATGAGATCTCTGAGGACCTCAGCAAAAGAGTTGGTGTTGCTCATCAGGCTAGAAAAGATTTCAAAGCCATCTCTAAAGAGTTTGGACTCCACCAATCCACAGTCAGACAGATTGTGTACAAATGGAGGAAATTCAAGACCACTGTTACCCTCAGGAGTGCTCCACCAACAAAGAACACTCTAAAAGCAAGACGTGTAAAAGTCCACTAGGTTTCAAAGGACTGCAGGCTAACTTCTAAGCAACTAAAGGCCTTTCTCACATTGGATAATGTTAATGTTTATGAGTCCATCATCAGGAGAACAGTGAACAACCATGGTGTGCATGGCAGAGTCGCAAGAAGAAAGCCACTGCTCTCCAAAAAGATTTTGCTGCATCTGGTCCAGGACGGCTTGCCATCATTGATGGAACAATGAATTCTGAATTATACCAGCAAATTCTGAAGGAAAATGTCAGGACATCTGTCCGAGAACTGAATCTCAAGAGAAAGTGGGTCATGCAGCAAGACAACGACCCCAAGCACACAAGTCTTTCTACCAAAGAATGGTTAAAGAAGAACAAAGTCAATGTTTTGGAATGACTGAGTCAAATTCTGGACCTTAAAGGGTTAGTTCACCCAAAAATGAAAATTGTCATTAATTACTCACCCTCATGTCATTCTAAACCCGTAAGACCTCCGTTCATCTTCGGAACACAAATTAAGATATTTTTTATGAATTTTGAGAGCTCTCTGACCCTCCCATAGACAGCAATGCAATTACCACAATCAAGGTCCAGAAACGTAGCAAGGAGATCGTTAAAATAATCCATGTGACATCAGGGGTTCAACCGTAATTTTAGGAAGCCAACAAATCATGATGGAATTCCATAAGCCTGGGCTATCTTCAATAGTTTTTCTCGGTGCACTGAGTCAAATACCTTGACAAAGCTGATAAAGTTCAGTGAGATGGCTCGCATGTTGATCTCTAAGGCAGGCATCAACAGCTCTTCAGAGGCAGTTTAGAAGGACAATGGAAAATAACTTTCCAGGTACAGATAGAAGGGTAATGCCCTGCCAATTATTGCACTTGGAGAGATTGCTTTTTTTGGGGAGCGTGACGATCACACCTCGTTTCCATTCCTCAGGGACTGCTTTGGCTGCCCAGCAAGCATTGAGCAGGTCCGTCAGGCCGTCAACAAAGCACTGGTCACATATTTGAGTAGTTCAGGCAGGATCTCATCCAGGCCTGCGGCCTGGCCATTCTTTGATCGCTGCTGATCAAAGTATGTGTTCGTGATCACGAGTCTTTGTGAAGCACAAAAAGTCAGGAGTCGCATACCATTGTCATTGGTTTCGGTCACTAAACCATGGGGTAACAGTATTTATTGTTTGAATTTCTTAATAAAATACCCCCATTCTTTACCCTGAATACTCTGAACCCCCACATCCCCCAAACATCAGACATAAAGACATTGTACATAATCAAATGTCCGTAAAGATGGACTTTAATTGGAATTGAACTGCTGGTTTTGTCTGGTCAGAGGAGAACTGGCCCCCCCACTGAGCCTGGTTTCTCCCAAGGTTTTTTTCTCCATTCTGTCACCGATGGAGTTTTGGTTCCTTGCCGCTGTCGCCTCGCCTCTGGCTTGCTTAGTTGGGGACACTTCATTTCCAGCGATATCGTCGACTTGATTGCACAGACACTATTTAAACTGAACTGAGCTGGATGATGACATCACTGAATTCAATGATGAACTGCCTTTAACTGAAAATTTAGTGTTTACTATTATAATTTTGCATTATTGACACAATATTTTTCTAATTAATGCTGTACAGTTGCTTTGACACAATCTGTATTGTTAAAAGCGCTATATAAATAAAGGTGACTTGCCTTGACTTGGAGAAAAAGCCAAAAACACAATAAAAGCAGCGACATTACTATTGACACAATATTTTTCTAATTAATGCTGTACAGTTGCTTTGACACAATCTGTATTGTTAAAAGCGCTATATAAATAAAGACTTGACTTGACTTGACTTGACATCTTTCGCAACCTTTGCCAAGGCTCTCACTGCTTTGTACGGATGGAAGAAGGGGTAACTGATTTCTTTGCACTCAAAACTGGTGTACGACAAGGTTGCATGCTATGTTATTCCTTCTTGTCATCAACTTCGTCGCCCGCCACTCCATCGACCGCCTACACATCGGCATACCTTGAACAGTTAGCAACCTCTTCCTTGCCTATCTCGACTTTGCCAATGATATCATCATTCTCGGCCCGACCCAAACTGCCCCATGGGATCTAACTATGGCCTTAGAAAATCAAGCAGCCAGCGCTGAACTCCGAATTAGTTAACTCCGAATCCAAAGTCTTTTGCATCGGTTTACATAAACTCGAGAGTACCGATCACAATCGATGGAAAACAAGTGGAGGAAGTTGCAAACTTCACTGCAAAATCAACTGCGGGTGGCAGATCCTTTTACTATTTAGCACCCAAATTCTGGAACAATCTGCCTAGCGTTAGCCAGGAGGCAGACACATTCTGTCAGTTTAAATCTAGATTAAAGATCTCTTGAAACCTGCCTTACACATAGCACACTACCACATTTCTATTATTAAAATCCATTAAAGGATTATTAGGCTGCATTAATTAGGTCAACTGGAACTGGGAACACTTCCCATAACACCCAATGTACTTGTTACATTGTAAGAAGAATGGCATCTACGCTAATATTAGTCTGTTTCATTCTTATTCTGAGATCACCATAGCCACCCAGATCCAGTCTGTATCCAGATTAGATGGTCACTGCAGTCACCCGGATCCAGGCCGTATCCAGTCCAGATGGTGGATCAACACCTAGAGACGACCTCAACAGCCCTGAATGTTAGCCCTGAATGTCAGTGGAGACCATGACAACTAGATGAGCCCCAAGTGGAGACCATGACAACTAGATGAGCCCCAGAGACAGATCCCCTCTGAAGACCTTGTCACCTAGACGCCCATAGGCACAAGACCATGGGAACCAGATTAGTTCTCTGCTCAATATGACTTTGTTGCAGCCTGGAATTAAACTGCTGGTTTCGTCTGGCCAGAGGAGAACGATTTTTGGTTCCTTCGACACACTATTTTCCTGGTTAATACTGTAATGCTGCTTTGACACAATGTGTATTGTAAATAGCGCTATATAAATAATTATGACTTGACATGAATTATCTTGGCAGTGTCATCTCTTCAAATGGCGATGCAGAACGAGATGCCATATGCCACATTGGCAAGGCATCTGCCTTGCACAGCCCCTCTCCGCGACCATCACTGAACGTCGTTTTCATTTCATTGGACACGTCTTATGCCTTCCTAACCATCGGATACTCAAGATGGCAATATACTGGCAGCCTGCACAAGGCAAACAAAAACAAGGACACCCAAAAATCAAGACCTGTGAGCAGTCGCCATTTCCTGGGACGAGGCTGAAGTCTCGCCACCAACTGGACAGGGGTGTGAATTACAGTTAAATGTTACAACAGATCACCCTCAGTGTAGTCTGTCAAAGTGACAGAAGGCCTTCAGATTTTACTGTCACTGATAAAATATATTGAAAATGATAGAAAATATTTGGTTAACAAACCTCTTATATCTACCTACTGGTTCTGGAGAATTCCTCTGCTGGCATCTTCTTAGGGCAACCATGGTTAATCAAACATCATACAGTGCTGTCCTGGCAAAGTGGCAAGATACTGAAGTGGGGCTGCTTCCCAACCTTTTTTCCGAAACTAACTCTCCAAGCTCCCACACCGTCTGTTCCTGTATGTTCCATATCCATCGAAAGCCTGGTTGAACAACAATCTGTGGACATCCCTGAATGCTGCTCCCACTTCAGTGATGTGTTGTGCCCTAAGTAGGCATCCCAACTGCCTCCGCACCAGCCATGGGACTGTGCAATCATTCTCATACTGGGTGTACCAGTGCCCAGAGGAAAGATTTACCTACTGTCCATCCCAGAGCAGAAGGCCATGGAGGAGTATATAGAGGAAGCCCTTCAGCAAGGTTACATCCAACCACCCACCTCCCCTGCAGCTTCCAGCTTCTTTTTTTTGTGGCCAAAAATACGGAGGCTTGTGGCCCTGCATCAATTACCGTGCTCTCACCAAAATCACTGTCAAATTCCGATATCCCCTTCCTGTTGTCCCTGCAGCTCTAGAACAACTTTGCAGAACAAGAGACTTTACCAAGTTGGACCTCTGCAGTGCCTACAATTCGTGAAGGAGATGATTGGAAGACTACTTCTATACCTCAAGATGGAGAAATGTCAGTTTCATCAGTCTGAAATCCAATTTCTTGGCTACAACATCAGTCAACAAGTCTCTGTCCTGGTTTTCTGCAGCCACAGAGGCTTTTGAGAAGTTGAAGCAGGCCTTTTGCACAGCACTGCTACTAGTCCATCCTCACCCTGACAAACCCTTCACTGTCGAAGTGGATGCATCCACCACAGGTGTCAGAGCAGTGCTCTCCCAGCAGCAGGAGATGCCGCCAAAACTCCATCCATGCGCTCTCTTCTCCCAAATCCAGCCAATCCAGTGGAAAGAATGAATGAATGAGGCATTTATATAACGCTTTATTGTGTATTGCTGTACACCCAAAGTGCTTTACAATTATATGGGTGGATCTCTCCTCAACCACCACCAGTGTGCAGCATCCACCTGGATGATGCGACGGCAGCCACAGTACAACGGCGCCAGTGCGCTCACCACACACCAGCTATAGGTGGAGAGGAGAGAGAGATCAAGCCAATTCAGTGGATGGGTATTATTGGCCAGGATGGAATTTGGCCAGGACACCGGGGTTACACCCCTACTCTTTACGAGAAGTGTCATGGGATTTTTAATGACCACAGAGAGTCAGGACCTCGGTTTAATGTCTCATCTGAAGGACGGTGCTTTTTACAGTATAATGTTCCCATCACTATAATAGGGCATTATAACCCACACAGACCACAGGGTGAGCACCCCCTGCTGGTCTCACTAACAACTCTTCCAACAGCTACCTAGTTTTCTCAGGAGGTCTCCCATCCAGGCACTGACCAGGCTCAACCCTGCTTAGCTTCAATGGGCAACTAGTCTAGGGCTGCAGGGTGATATGGCTGTTGAAAGAAGATGAACCAGAGTCCAGTGTTTCCAAAAATCTTCCACCTGGCTGCCCTCATGGTCTTCAGTATGTTCCCAGATCCCAACGTCTAATCCAAGTCTAATCCAACCTTCACATTCTTCAGTGGGCACTGGTCACCCTGGGGCCAGTCAAACCCTCTCTCTCTATTATGAAATTGTTTCTGGTGGGCGAACATGGCAAGAGACATCAGACGGTTTGTGAGAGGATGTAAGGATTGTGCTATCCTGAAGACTCCTCGCCACCTACCATCAGGCAAGCTTCATCCTCTGTTCATTCCAAACTGCCCTCAACCACGTCTTCCATTACTTAAGCCTTCCGGAAGACATTGTCTCTGACTGCAGTCCACAATTCATTTCCAGAGTTTGTAAGGGTTTCTTCAAGCTCCTTGATTTCACTGTGACTTTATCCTCAGTTTATCGCAGTTGAATTGGCAGATGGAACGGAAGGTCCAAGAGATCGGTCACTACCTCTGAACCTTTTGCCATCGCCATCAGAACACCTGAAGTCAGTTCATTGCCTGGGCAGAGTATGCACAGAACTCCCTACGTCAATAAAGCACCTGTCTTGCCCCATTCTGTACCATCTGTGGACTACTGGTTCCAGGAAAGCTTGAGGGTCTGGTACTCAGCTCATCACCATCTAGAGGGAGCCATGCGCTGTCAGAGGGGTCATGCTGATGTCTGGCAGACCTCAAAACCATCCTATCAACCCAGGCAGAAGATATGGCTCTCAACGAAGGACACTTGGTTACATCTTCCCTGCAAGAAGCTGAGTCCCTGATTCTTCGGCAAATTTGAGATTGAGAGTCGGATTAACCCCATCACCTTTAAATTGAAGTTGATCAGCACTACAGAATTTATCCTGTCTTCCACGTCTCCCATTTAAAACCCTATCACTCACCTGTTACTTCTTCCTCCACAGAGCCTGGTACCGTTGACGAACCCCCTCTGCCACCAGTTGAGGACCATGGAGGTATGTACACGGTTCAAGACATTCTGGACTCCCGGCGCCGATGTGGTCTTCTGAAGTATTTGGCAAACAGAAAAATACGGCCCAGAGGAAAGATCCCGGGTTTCCAGAAATGACATCCTCGACCCTGAACTACTTACCTTCTTCCACAAGAGAAATTCTGATGGCCGAGGGCGGACACCTCAACGTATATAATAGTAACTTGAAGACACTAAAATAAAACTGAACACAGGGCCACATAAATATTATTTTATATTTAGACTATTTGCTCTGACAGAAAAATTGGTTACACTTTATTTTGAAAGTCCACTTCAGAAATTCTACTAACTATAAGTAACTTTGCAACTACATGTCAACTAAATTCTCATTAATTTGCAACTACATGTCTGCTAAATCTCAGAGTAGACTGTTAGGTTAGGTTTAGGGTTAGTAGAATAAGTTGACATATACTTGCAAAGTTTGTTAAAGTCAGTATGTTGTATGTTGTATTTATAAAATAAAGTGTTAGAAGATATTAAGCAGACAGTCTACTAATACTCTATCCCCCGGTTTCACAGAAAAGGCTTAAGCCTAGTCCCAGACTAAAATGTAAGTCTGAGCTGTTTTAACTGAAAGGAACTTGCACTGACTGATCTTAAAATATATCAGTGCCTCTGTTTTGTCTCAAGATACACACCAGTAATGTTTTTTTCTAAAGCACGTTAATAAAAATTACTTAAATGTCCTAATTGAACTATTGCCTAGTCCTGGCTTAGTCTAAGCCCTGTCTGTGAAACCAGGACCTTAACTGCTAGTTGACATGTAGTTGCAAAGTTACTTATACTGTTTGTAGAATGTCTAAAGTGGACTATCAAAATAAAGTGTTACAAACATTGATATCAGTGACATTTAATAACACTGAATCGTGTGCAAATCCTCACCAAGACTAAGGAACCTGCTATTGAATCAGATAAATTTGATAGTCTGCATAGTTGTTCATCTTCAATGCAAGTGGAAGGTAAAGTTCAGACAAAACATCAGTCTGCTGAAATCATGACTTCAATCGTGCTGTAGTTATTTTTATTTTATTTTATTTTAGCATTTAAATGCAAAGCCCATTGCTTATAGCAGACAATTAGATTTCTGAACCTGCTATTGAATCAGATAAATTTGATAGTCTGCATAGTTGTTCATCTTCAATGCAAGTGGAAGGTAAAGTTCAGACAAAACATCAGTCTGCTGAAATCATGACTTCAATCGTGCTGTAGTTATTTTTAGTTAATTTTATTTTAGCATTTAAATGCAAAGTCCATTGCTTATAGCAGACAATTAGATTTCTGACATTAGCTGTCTTAATTTATTGTTGAAGGCAATGAATTTGTACAAAAAGTTCTGCTTTGAAGACTGTAACAGTGCTGCTGTGCATGGTATGAATTTAAACTTCTTAGAGATGATTAAACCATGCTACTGGCTGGCAGTCAGGTTAATCTCAATTGTTAGCTAAAAATAAAAGAAAGACAGTCTAGATAAATAGTCAATCTCATTATAAGACTAGTCGTTTTAGGACTAGTTGACCATCCTGGCCCAATTATATTTTGGGAACTGCTCGATTTCTCTTTATATTAGACAAGTTTTCTCAATCTGTAAAGTTTTTGCTGTGGCCCCCATTTCAGAAGTAACTCAAGTGATCTGATTTTATATATGGAACAATAGGTATGCTAAGCTTTATGAGATATGCTATGTATGGTAGCATTGTGACTAACCATATCATGAATTCAGTTGCGCTTGACAGATATTTCCTAGTCATGTGTAGAGTGATTCCATGTGAACTGAACATTTGCACATTAGCATAACATTAGCACTTTTTCATTATTTTCTTAATTCAGCAAGTTGTATGCATTTCTACAGCAGTAACATGAATTAATTCAGCACGGCTGCCAAAACCTGTGCATGTTTCAAACTAAGGTTACAGAATACTGCAGTGTATTGATTTCAGGTGCTGGTATTGAATGCATTTTTAGCCTCTCTCACACACAAAGACTTTTGTCTGGAGTCAGGGCCGCTTGCCATTCCCTGCCAAACCTCGGCATTGTGGGACGATTAACTTTGGAAAATCACTGAGCTTTCTCATTTTAACAGAGCAGCCTAATGAAAGCTGTGACTTGTTAAGTGTTCAAAAACTCCTCCAGCTGGGAAAACCATTAAGATCAGGAGATTTTTTCGATGGTAAATTAAGAAAATATTTCTGCTCGTCTTGGCCAAAAACCACCTCTTACAGACACTCAGAATGGGGCTTTCTGTTAGTTATAACTCACTCCCATTCTAACAGAGGCCCTGAAGGAATTACACAGTAGAATTCATGGCCTGTAGTTTTCGCAATTGGCATATCAAAGCAATCATGAAATGTAGACCTGCATAGTACTGTATGCACTGAATATTGCCAAGTTAGTTAGAGGAGAGTAGGGTAAGATCAGTCAGTGCATTTAATATGTATTTAATATGACCAAGTATTTGAACAGTGTAGCATAAACATGCCTGTAATTGAGATGTGTACATTAATAATAATAAAAAATTTATCTGTAAACATATTTTGCTTGTCAAAATGGAAGGTAATTTTTTGGTAACACTATTTTTTTATTTTGAAGTCCAAGTTTTGTAGTCCACTTTAAACATTCTACAAACAGTATACGTAACTTAGCAACTACATGTCAGCTAGCAGTCATTAGAGTATTAGTAGACTGTCTGCTTAATATCTTCTATCACTTTATTTTGATGGGTCCACAACATACAACATACTGACTATAAAAAACTTTGCAAGTATATGTCAACTTATTCTACTAACCCTAAACCTAACCTAACAGTCTACTCTGAGATTTAGTAGACATGTAGTTGCAAATTAATGAGAATTAGTTGACATGTAGTTGCAAAGTTACTTATAGTTAGTAGAATGTCTAAAGTGGACTATCAAAATAAAGTGCAAGCTCATTGTTATTTGATATATTATAATATATTATTAATTTTTATATTTGAATACAGATTTATAATTTTTTGTTATTTTAATACATCAAGTTAAACCAAATAAAAATGTGAATATTTATTATGTAGCCTTGGCAACTAGCTGAAATAAAATAAGTTTAAGTGGTAGTAAAAATAAGTGGTAGTAAAGATATGGTGGGTAAATTAGACATTTCTCAAGTCGCGAAACAAAATCAAGAAACATGAATCTAGTCCAATGACAGTTTTTTGACAACGTTATAGCAAAATAAAAAGCAAATTAAGATGATTGCAAACATGTTACTTAAAAAATAAATAAAAAATAAATAACAGTAAATTAGTACCTTTCCTGGTGAATTCCCATCAGGGTCATTTTGCCTGAACTTCTCCTGCAGAGTCTCAGCCAGCTGACACAACAGGAAACCATTATCTAACCTGTCCATGAAGCTCTCGGCTGTGATTTCCACACCTGATGGAAAAGATGAGAGAAAGAGATGAGTATTCCACAAAAGACTATGTTATGATTATGATAACATATATAGGTATTCATATTAAAAAATTAAATTTTCAAATTTTCAAAAACTAAGCTTATGGAATATATGTAAATTTTTTGTGTGTTTAATTTAATCTTAATTCTTTAATTCATATTCATATCAGATTTTAAAGACATTCTCAATAATGACGCACAACCCTGTGTCAAATCCAGACATTTGTTGCAGCTATGATTAACAGATAAACACATTTCAGTCCCAAAAGCAGACAAGTGCCTTGGAAGAAAGCAGCGGATTTATTTTGCAACAGTATTCCAGATGAGACACACACACAGAGAGAGAGTCACAGACTCAATTCTACACAGATCAACATGTGGCGGCTACATTTTACTGACTTCCAGACGATCATTCTTTCTGCATGATGTCACTGTGAAACAGGAGGTGGTGGCAGGGGGTTGGGGTATCTGTGGAAAGAGCATATTTTCTCATCCACTATACTTTTTTTATATATATAGAGAGAGGGGGCGTCAGTGGTTGAGGGGGTTCAGATGTTTTAATGAGTTCCAAATGTGGTAATTGAGCCCAGTGAAGAGGAGACGGGGAGCTTGTGAAATACTTTCTGAACGTGCCTCCCTTGCTCCCCCTTTTTAAAGAACCAAAATCTACACTACCTATCCCCATATTCAGAATCTAAGAAATTTAAGTAATACATATTGAGAGTGAACAATTACTTTGATATTACTCAGTTGTCCTGGCAAAATTAAAGGGGCCATGAAATTTATTTTTTATTTTTATTATTCTTTTAATATGTTCATTGAGGGTTCACTTTTTTGTGCACAAAAAAATTTATATATTTGCAAAAATGATTATTTTCGACCCTCGTTCTGACCCTCTGTCCAAAATAATCCATATTAAGGAGGCAGTTCATTAAAGGTTTGTCAGTAAACTGATACTTATTTTGATTGGCTAACACATCATCATGCTGCATGTCAGTGTTTCAAATACATTATTTATATAAAGCTACTGTATCATTTATAGACAACAGGCTATGAAACTGTTTATTTATGGTTTGCAACGCAGCTGCTGTCAGATCCAATTCTAATTTGTTGAAAGAGGGCTCTTTCAACAAATGTTTCTTTGCAAACTCTCCATTACATTGTGCCTCATTTACAAAACAATCTGCAATTGAATGCTCGAAACAAATCCGATGTTATCCGAAATTGTTCCACTTGTTCCTCACACTGAAGTCTGCAAGAGATGCAAACATGCGGTTTAAACCATACATGTCAAAGCGAACGTTGCTTAACTCTTCCATTTGTCCTCTTGTTGGGAGTAGCCTCAAGCGTTTGGAGAAATTGAACAGGCAAGTGTATTCTGTATCTAGTGTAGATATGGGTCCTATTTGCATTTGAAGCGAAATGACACAACACTCGCATCTAGACTTGTATCAGCCATTAAGCGTGTAAACATCAGTGGGCGGGGCCTATGATGTGATGATGTGAAACTATTTGTCTAAGTCTTGCTCATATGGCAGTCGACTCATATCCAAATATATTTGCCTGAGACATCAGAATCTATCTGTGATATCCAAAAAAGCTAATTTTTGGAGCTTGTTTAAAAATGTTTTATGTATTTTTAAATGTATTTATTTGTAGTGTGAAAGATGTCAAAAGATCAAGGAAAATTTGATTTATCATGGTGAATGGTACTAATTGATTATTAGCTTGACACAATTTTTCAAGTCCTATCTAAATTTCCTAAACTGATTGTCAAGATTACATTTAATTAACATCAACAATAAAATCTGACAACAATGGTATAATAAATTGTGCTTATTTAGCTCAAACACCACTAGTAAGTAAAAAGTGCAACAACAATTCAAAATAAAAATTAGTAAAACTAACAATAATAGAAAGCCACAAAAAGTACAAAAAGGTATACAAGTGGCTTCTGGTAAGACCAGCAAATGGTCAAATTGTGTTCCTGTAACACAGATCAGTTTCAGAGATCTGAGCAGCTATTTGTCTAAAAAAACAACACGGAGACATGCGTAAGCCACTAAAGAGTGTGGACAATCTGGATAGGGAACTAGCGGTTGGTGTGTGGTTGAATATGAAGCCCCTATGTGGCCCACTGTGGCTCCTGGCTTCCTTATGCTCCAGGCAGACCAAAGACAAAGCCCTGGTTTCAGCTGGCTGTTCACGGCCTGAGAGCTGCCAGAAATTCCACAGACATCCCCCTCCATCCACACACACACACACACACACACACAGAACCGAAGCCAGGGCCATGGCACACTACCATTCTTCTCTCTTCATAATTTGTCTCATAGTTGAAATGGTGAGTGGCGTTCAGAATCTGATTAATGCTGGGAAATGTTGGAAAAGAAAACATGGACACATGCATTTATGCCTGCGCATGCACATAAGTCGATCAAAGAAAAAAAGAAAGAAAACCTTTATTAAATGATTTAAAATCAAAACATAAAAGAAATGTATGCACATTAAGGACTGCACGTTTTTAAGGGCTTAAACTTATCAATATCAGCTTAAATTAAATGATAAGATATGAAGAAATGATAATATACAAAAGATAAACAGAGCACAGCTGGATATGCCCTAAGCAACCTATGCAAAAAATGAAACATGAATTTAAACATTTCCTCTCCACCATAAACAGAATACACCAGCAGAATGAAGCCTCATCACATAGCCTTGTTGCACACCTCATGCATTAGTCAAACTTATGAAAATGTACACATGAAAATCCACAGATTGCATTATTAATAGATTTTTTTACTAAAGTCTAGAGCCTTTGCAGTTCCAAATCACCACTGGACACATTGCAAATAGGAAAAAAAAAAACTGTTCAGATGTTACTGTACTTTAAGGACCTATTTTCTCCCCATTAAACCTAGTTAACCCAGTTAACCTAACCTGTCAAGTTGTTTCAGTCATGATAAATAATATTTTCGATGCAAATAGAATCAGTTAACCCTCTATGGGTAACCCTTTGGGGGAAAATATTTCACCTCATTTTTTTGGGAGCTTGGGGATCCCTGATAATATATCAATCATAAAATGTGTCGCCCCCCCACCCCAGACCCAGATGTTGGGTTTATTGCCTCAGGGCAACAATGTGCCATAAGGGTACTAAAAACACCAAGGTTTTCTATATATGTGTATTAAAGAAAACAAGCAATATATGCATTAGAAAAAGTTATTATTTTGATAAACATCAATCACAAATTATTCCAAACCAACCAAAAACATCAAACAATCAAATAAACAAACTACTACTAATTACAACACTTCATGTATAAATGTTCCTATTACATATTACCATATACTGTAAACCAACATCCAAATGACTGTGTCCTTGTGTGTGTGTCACTGTGTGTGTGTGTGTGTCATTGCTTGTGTGTGTGTGTGTGTCACTGCGTATGTGTCACTGTGTGTGTCACTGCATGTGTGTCACTGCGTGTGTGTGTCACTGCTTGTGTGCCACTGTGTGTGTGTCACTGCGTGTGTGCCACTG
>NW_015640057.1:975381-996742 GCF_001515625.1 Sinocyclocheilus rhinocerous
AAGGGAGTAACGCAATATTGTAATGCATTACTTTTAAAAGTAACTTTCCCCAGCATTACATATTACCATATACTGTAAACCAACATCCAAATGACTGTGTCCTTGTGTGTGTGTCACTGTGTGTGTGTGTGTGTCATTGCTTGTGTGTGTGTGTGTGTCACTGCGTATGTGTCACTGTGTGTGTCACTGCATGTGTGTCACTGCGTGTGTGCCACTGCGTGTGTCACTGCGTGTGTGCCACTGTGTGTGTCACTGCTTGTGTGCCACTGCGTGTGTCACTGCGTGTGTGCCACTGTGTGTGTCACTGCTTGTGTGCCACTGCGTGTGTCACTGCGTGTGTGCCACTGTGTGTGTCACTGCTTGTGTGCCACTGCGTGTGTCACTGCGTGTGTGCCACTGTGTGTGTCACTGCTTGTGTGCCACTGCGTGTGTCACTGCGTGTGTGCCACTGTGTGTGTCACTGCTTGTGTGCCACTGCGTGTGTCACTGCGTGTGTGCCACTGTGTGTGTCACTGCTTGTGTGCCACTGCGTGTGTCACTGCGTGTGTGCCACTGTGTGTGTCACTGCTTGTGTGCCACTGCGTGTGTCACTGCGTGTGTGTCACTGCGTGTGTGCCACTGCGTGTGTGTTACTGCGTGTGTGCCACTGCGTGTGTGCCACTGCGTGTCACTGCGTGTCACTGCGTGTGTGCCACTGTGTGTGTCACTGTGTGTGTGCCACTGTGTGTGTGCCACGGTGTGACTGCGTGTGTGTCACTGCTTGTGTGCCACTGTGTGTGTGTCACTGCGTGCGTCACTGTGTGTGTGCCACTGTGTGTGTGCCACTGTGTGTGTCACTGCGTGTGCGCCACTGTGTGTGTGCGTCACTGCGTGCGTCACTGCGTTTGTCACTGTTTGTGTGCCACTGTGTGTCACTGCGTGTGTGTCACTGTGTGTGCCACTGTGTGTGTCACTGCTTGTGTGTCACTGCGTGTGTGCCACTGTGTGTGTCACTGCTTGTGTACCACTGTGTGTGTCACTGCGTGTGTGTCACTGTGTGTGTCACTGCGTGTGTGCCACTGCGAGTTTGTCACTGCGTGTGCCATTGCGTGTGTGCCACTGTGTGTGTCACTGCGTGTCTGCGTGTGTGCCACTGTGTGTGTGTGTGTGTGTGTGTGTCACTGCATGTGTCACTGTGTGTGTGCGCCAATGCGTGTGTGCCACTGTGTGTGTGTGTGTGTCACTGTGTGTGTGCCACTGTGTGTGTGTCACTGTGTGTGTGTCACTGCCTGTGTGTGCTACTGTGTGTGTCACTGCATGTGTGCCACTGTGTGTGTGTGTGTGTGTGTCTGTGTGTGAGAGAGACTGTGTGTGTGTCACTGCCTGTGTGTGCTACTGCGTGTGTCCCACTGTGTGGGTACCACTGTTTGTGTCACTGCGTGTGTGCCACTGCGTGTGTGTCTCTGCGTGTGTGTCTCTGCGTGTGTGTGTGTCTGTGTGTGTGTCACTGCGTGTGTGTCTGTGTGTGTGTGTAACTGCGTGTGTGCCACTGCTTGTGTGCCACTGTGTGTGTGTGTAGATAAAGTTTGCCAGAAAACTCTACTCATTTTCAAGCCTATCAGTTTATCAGCTGATAGGCTTGATTCTCTGTGGCAGCATAATAATAATAATAATAATAATAATAAATATCAATTACACACATAATGCACATTCTTTGAGATTTCAGAGCTCGTAAACATAAAATTCATAGGAGGACTTGAATGCACCATATGGTTCTAATATGCATCCACACTTTAGCATGATAGACCTATTGCCTGAACAAAAGTGCTCTAACTGCACAATGTTGCCCCGAGGCAACAAACAAAAAAAAACACAGTTTTAGTATATAAATAAAAACAATATAAGTATTTTAATAATCAAACATACTTATTTACATATTGATGCACATGCATATATTTTTTTATATAAAGATATTTCATTTTAAACATGTTAAACAGTGCTATTTATCTTACCAATTTGTGGCACTGTGTCCCATGCAGCTTTGCTTCCTAAAATGACTGCTCCATCCCCAAACAAAAGGCTACACCCACTTCAGCCCATCATTTTATTGAACAGACATGTCAGGTGATATTATATGTATATATTTTTTTTATTGAAAAAATTAAGGGGGGTGGGGGGGCTGAGGTCCAAAAAAGTGGTTTGTTGCCTCAGGGCAACACTATGCAATAGAGCAGGGTTCCTCAAATCTTGCCCTGGGGGGCCAATGTGCTACAGATTTTAGCTCCAACCCTGATCAAACTCACCTAGCTGTGATTTTCTAATGATCCTGAAGACAATGATTAGCATGCTCAGGTGTGTTTGATCAGGGTTAGAGCTAAACATGCAGGAAAGTGGATCTCGTGGGCCAGATTTGAGGATCAATGCCATAGAGCAGGGCTGCCCAAACTCGGTCTTGGAGGGCCGGTGTCCTGCAGAGTTTAGCTCCAACTTGCCTCAACACACCTGCCGGGAAGTTTCTAGCATGCCTAGTAAGAGCTTGATTAGCTTGTTCAGGTGTGTCTAATTGTGGTTGGAGCTAAACTCTGCAGGACACCGGCCCTCCAGGACAGAGTTTGGGCACCCCTGCCATAGAGGGTTAATTTAGATATTACCATAAAGTAAATGACTTTAGGTTACCTGGCGAGCATTGTTTTGGATGTAGTGTTCAATGTTTAAATATAATTTTTTTAATTTTCTTTTATCTTGCTTTCTTTTCATTTCACTATTTCAGTTTAACGAATAAAATGGTTATTTTATAGTACTAGAACTTATAGTGTACTTTCACAATAAAGTACTGGATAGTTTAAGGTAACTATATGGGTTAAGGTTAGGTTTAAGCCTAGTTATTACCCTGTTATTGTAATTGCTAATAATAGTATGTACATGCGGAATATGACCGTACAAGAAATTGCTACCAATGAAACAGTATAACACACACTAGATTATTTCAGCAGAAGTACAGTATTATTACCAACCTATATAGTATTAGCATTAGCCATATTACTAAGTGACAGATGAATTTGGCAAAAACATGGTTTAATTTGATCGACGATCGTTGACGTCAGAAACAAAAGACTTTTGATGCATTTTCCTATTCCTTTTAAATGTTGATGTGCATATCTGCATTGCTGTTATCTTGTTTTTTTTTTCCAATCTTAACTCAGAACATATTTCTTATAGCAATTGAATAGAGAATCACTGATATGAAAGATACAGGAACTGCCAAGGCATTGAGGCAGGAACAGCTTGACTTACCCAGCATGCTAGAGAGCCAGAGCGCCAGGTCTTCCTTCATGGGCAGCAAACTGGCCTCATGTCTGCTGGCCAGCCACTGACTGTACTGCTGCAGATCTGTGAGGCCCGGACCAGCCGGCTGCTGCTTACCACTCAGAGGACTGAACATGCTTCAGAAAACAGAGAGGAACATCTACATCAGTACAACTAAATAACATTAACTCAATCATTCGGCTTTGACCAAATCCCTCAAATTAATTATTTCACTTTCCTCCCAGAGCACAAACGTCATCTGATCATTCAAGCCCTTTCTGTTGTTTCACAGTAGACTCTTATCCTCTATACCGATCTTCTCATCACAGTCCAGCTCCGGACTCCAGCTTTTGGAGCTCCAGCTTTTGACTCTATCTTCTCTGTCCTGTGATATCATATTCACTCGCTTTTTTTTTTAAAGACAGGACACACACTGTGATTCTTCTCTGACCCAAAGGCTCTTTACACAAATGAACATGCTCTTCCCAATGAAACATCAGAATTAGTTGCAATGCATTAGATATAATTTTGTCACATTAAAAAATCCAAGCATTTAGTAGAATTGTCATCCATCTTGTTTGGTGTTTTACTAAAAACAACAGTCTTTAAAATTATGACCAGACTTGGCAGGACATCATCTGCAAAGAAGAATAGTGGGTGAAAACTGAAAGTAAATTGATAGGGACCGTCGAACACTAAGAAGAATTGTGTCCAAACAGCACACAAGTACTGCAGCAATAGTGACCGCAAACCTCAAATTCGACCCTGTTTCCACAAAAACCAAACACAGAGAATTTCACAGCCAACGTGCATGAAAAAGCTGCAACTAATTTGTAAAATAAACGTTTGCTAAACCGTTTAATCACAGACACCAAGGCTAAAATTTGAAAAAAAGGTGTCATGATCATCACCTCATCAAATTATGTTGGTTTTACCCCCATCCTTAGTCCACAGTACAAGCGATTCATACACAACAGGCGGGTTAATATGGTTCTTCTGAATATATAACATCTCTCGGAAAATCTTGTTACTTTATATCATTGCTGCTTGAAGTTTTGTTCCATAGTTAGAATGCATTAAATGCAGTGGTTTGGTGTTTTACAAATGCAGAAAAGTGGTGATAATATGTGATGCCAGCCAGCATTGCGAGGGATTCCCCTTTACTCATAATTCATGCGAGGAACTAGAGAGAAGTTATGAGTTCTGAGAAGTGTATATATATCTTCAGTGATGCAGAACGGGACCTCTCCCTACGTTTTGCTCTCCTGTATCCCACTGAGCAACCTGGGAATGAGGACTCGGGTCCAACAGTCGTCACTTTGTTGCGGTGGGCTCTGAATGGCTGGCAGGCGAAGGCGAACTGAAAGTCAATCTGTAGATTTTCCTTGTTCCACAAAATAGAACGCCAGAGTTCACTTTACCTGCCAAACGTCTATCAGATAAAGCCAAACCTCCTCTTTCTTTCTTTCTCTTTCTGAAAGAGCTCCTGTGCTGGAAAAGGTTGAGAGAAAAAGAAACCAGAGAAATTAAAGAGGTGTTACTGGCTCTCTAAACAATAAAAAAAAAAAAGAGGACACGCTGTCCCATTTGGACATAGGCAAGGTGAACAGCAGTCCACTAATAATATCAGTTCTGTCTGTCTGCTCTTAATATTTCCCAGACAGATTCAGTGTTCATTGGGTGTCGAGTGAGAAAGCTGATACGAAAGAATGTGAGAATGACCTTATTAGTGTTGCCTGCATCTTTATTATATTTCTAAGCAATCAGATCTGGCAGACAATAAAACGGATGAGATAGATTCAGTACAGTTACATTGAAGGAGGGAGCCAAGAAACATATAGAGACCTGAATAGCAGAGGGACTTAAGAGTTGGCAACCACCAAGAAATCTCCCAGAACCCCGAAACAAAACCTACAGAACACTCTAGCCCTAGAACTTACATGTACCTTTAAGGTATTAATATGCAACCTTTAGGGGTAAATAAGGTACCTTTTTTTGACCTCCTTTAGCAACCACATCGGACAAGGGTCAATGACACGGCACTCATTATTTCATATAGATCTGTTAAATTAGTCACAGTACATTAAAAATGCACTTCATACATGCAATGCATTGACCTGATTACATATTTTCTGTGAGGAACAATATTCCAATTTCTGACTTAAAATTCCATTTATTTATTTATGTATTTATTTATTTTTTTATTTAAACATAAAAATGTGGGTGATATAACCATTTTATCATAACAAAAAAAAAATCATCATTAAAAGAATTAAATTATTGTTTGCAGTTTGGCATAATCTTAGAAAAAAAATTCTAATAATTTTTCTGACATTTTATAAAAATGTATATATCTTGAATCAAATATTTGAATAATATTTTTTGTATTTTTATGATAATGCATGGTTAGTAAAATGTCTCCTTAAAACATAATATTTAAGAATGAACAATTAGGCCTAATTATGAAAAAATATTTACTTGTAAAAAATATTTTTACCTTGAAAAATATTATTAAAAAGTCATAATTAAAAAATATTAGATGCAGAGGATAAGCAGTTTGAATAATAGATGGATATATATATTTTTTTTTTTTTTTTTTTAATTAACAGAGAAGTTTCTCCAGCAACAACCTAAGTGAGAGAAAATTATTGCTCTAACAAACATGCAAAAAATACTAAGAACTTGGCTGCATTTTTTAAATATGTTTCCTATTCTTTATCATGATCTCTTTTCTATTTGCCACAGATCATCAAGTAACCACTCAGAACAATACTGATAATGAGACTTCTGGTTTTCCGGACAAGAACCACTCAGATTTTCTTCCAAGTGACTCTTAAAAAAAAATAAAAAATAAATAAATAAAAATTGAAAACCAGACATACGTTCAGTAAAATCTCGGACTACTCAACATTTCCTGACACATGGCATCTACACAAACGGCATGGTCACCACCTGGAAACTGATGCTCAGCAAACACAAACCCGCAGAGTTCACAGACGGAGAGCACATTTACAGTGCATTCAACACCACACATATGAACACACATATTGAGCACATATGGCTGAAACCAAAGGTCAGTGTACAGTGTGACACACTCAGACCTTTAGCTGGGACGATTATATTAAACAACGTAATATTCTTTCACAGTCAATATTTTTCTAGCAAACAGTAGCAACAGAGTGAAAGGCAGTAGGTGTTCTCCATATGTTGTGTGCACTTTCCATCCATAAACCATAAACTTGACCTTGACTGATGCAGAAATTATAACTGTTAATACTTCAGCTCACCTATCTAATTCTGTTGCAGTTATTTGATCCTCAATGCTGTGTCATGTTCAACAAGCACAGGGCACACATTGTACCTATTGTGTCCTTAAAGGCCTGTGAAGGCTAAATCACATACACACAGGACTACTGTGTAAGACTCACATCTCACATTATCTAAATACAACCAGAATTTTGGCCTTTTGCATGCAAGTTCAGTTCAAAGTATATTTTCTTCCCCAGTTAAGCAAAGATTTGGTCTAGTTGCATGCACAATCCAGTTACTTCATTTTTCATGCATCATGGCTTTAATTAAGTTCACGGGCTATTACACACTTTAACTGTTCGTTTTAAATGCACAATAACCCATTTTACTGAGGCAGCTCACATGAGAGAAAAACTCAAATACCTTCGGCAGTCTGAGGAGAAAAGCTTTTATGTTCTGTTTTCAAGTGGGCATGCTGGACATTTTATGGCTGTAGTAATATTTCAAAGCTGCTGGTGCTTTCATGCGCTATTTCTGACACAAAGAGAAACCACAAAAACAGACTGCATTGTACAGATGAATCTAAAATATGAAATGCATTTCCCCAAAACTATTTCTGCAAAAAAATAAGTAGGTATTTTGCCAACTTGAAGGAACATTTTTAAACACATTTGTTTTTTACATTACGTTAAATTACGTTTTATTTTATTAAGAATATTTATCTTATACCCATCTTATTTCATTAAGATCTATCTATCTATCTATCTATCTATGGAAAACGTTTGTCATTCCCAAAAGTAGCCTATACACTTACCCTCCAGAATGCTGTCGGTTCTTCAGCAGCAGACGGTCGTTTCCAATGAATTCATGCTTTTGTCAGCACAGGGTGCTCAGACTGTTGTTCACCGTGACTGAGCCTCAAACACCCGACTGTCATTGCGGGTCTCAGTTCAAAGTGCGCTCCTGCGATAGACTCATCGCGCAATCTCACCGCCTCCCTGAGCGACGCGACGCGACGCGTCTTTATCTGCGCGACTGGGAGCTACGGAGCTGCACAACAATATGAAACTAGACCCGTAGTAGAGAAAAAAAAAAAAAAGAAGAAGAAAGAAAGAAAAAAAAAACTTAACTGACCGGGAAAAAAAGGTAATAAAAAAACGTATTTACCAATAAAAAGTAAAATAAAACAGGCTACATTTAATTTGTAAAATGAGAATCTATTGATACGTTTCAACATGCGTTCAATAAGCTATTTTGATCGAGTATTGTTTTGCTATAGCTCGTTTTAGGCTGCACAGGAATCCCAGTTTGACCAAAACAGCCTCATGACGTGCAAATCAGCGTTTAATCTGCTGTGCCGCACGCCGGACAGGACTGGGGTACAGGCTGAAGCAGTGGTCAGAGGCACACTGCTGGGGAAGCTCTTGAGCTCTGGTAATGATGAGCATGCGAGGACGCTGCTGGATTCCGTCCTTCATGACAGCGCGGGAAACCCGGAGGGCCTTTATGACGTCATCGCAGCTGCGTTCCTTTCCCCCGATGACGAAACGAGCTCCGTCACTCAGCGCTGTGTCCTCGCCTGGCTGCAGGAGCACGAGGGATGTTTGGGTGAAGTGTGCAGGTCTCTGTCCCCCGGGCTTTGCGCTGTCCTCTCCCGACACTCTTGCGAGTTTAAGCAGGCATACTGCGGGGTTTTGAAACGCTGGGCGTCCTGCTTGGAGTATGACGTCTTGGAGAGTCTATGGGTGCCGACATCAGATGAGCCGGTCACCTTTAGTGCACTGACTGATCGATTCAAAGAGGTATTAAATTCAGGACCAGCATTAAAAGAGGAGACAGAAACTGAACTCAAAACACTCAAACGGGAAGCTGGAGACTTTAATGTAACAGACATTAGTATATGGACTGATCTAATCATTCAGCTAAAGCTGTAAATACATCAGATTGGAAGCTAATTTAACGCTATTATTTTTTTTTTAACATTTGATGTGAATTTAACTAATGAAAATGTTATATTTGAGGATAGAAGTGTGTGCATTTATTTTTCCACACGTTTTATAATTATTAAAAGATTTGTCATGTTTTTATATTTTAACTGGTTTTTCCTCGTTGAAACAGCAATTACTTTGTTGTCATTTTTTTGATATCCGTCGGTTTCATGTTTTGTTTTCTCTTGAGATGCATAATACAGAAACTCAGTCCTCCTCACAGGCATAGGAAATCTAAAATATCAAGTAATTTCATTTAAAGTTTTTTTCAGTTTTCCTGCCTAAAATAGCCTAATTCTTATAAACTCAGAAAGTCGTGTGGAAAACAACAACAATAATAAATAAATGATCCTGATCCTGATCCTCTTACACCAAATATATTTACTTGTATCCCTGAGATATTAAAATACATATTTTAATAATGAAGTATCACATTTTCATGTTCTTGGCTCTCTGATGTTGGTTATGGTCACATGACATGCAGGTAAACAAATAAAATATTTCATTTTTTTTTTGTATGTGTTTTATTTTGATTGATTTTAAAAATATATATTTATTTGAATTTAATATTTTTTATTATTATTATTTAATTAATTATTAGCTTTTCACTAAAATCATAACCCCCTGCAGTTCCTTCACAAACCCAGTCTGAGAAACCTTGACATAATGTAATATTTAATGCATGTCATGTTGTTAATAACAATAAATGGGATATATTTTCTTAATCTTTGTATTTTTATATCAATATGGTACAAGAGTATCCTATTTAAATTCATGTGACTAATAAGAAACTTCAAAAGTAATCTAAAAGTATTCTGATTATTTTACCTAATGTGTAATGTAATGGATTATGTTACTTACTACAATTGTTGTAATGTAATTTGGAATCAGTAACGGATTACAATTTGTAAGTAATCTACCCAGCTCTGTATATATATATATATATATATATATATTGCACAGTAGGCTTATTCTGTATTTCATCTGTATAATTAAAAAATACACTCCTTCATTAAAGAGAGATGCTGCTGGGCTGCACTGAATAGGCTGCGTGACAGATGGTGGCATCCCTGTCACCTTGGCAACCGTTGGCATTAAGCACAGGATTCCATTTGAAATCGAGGAAGAGGCCAGGCAGAGAACGCGTGCGCCTCTTAAATGGGTCCCCGGGGACACGCAGACGCGTGCTTCGTGGGCTGGGTTTCATATGTCTGTCACATTAAGGAGGAGGAGAAAGAGATCGGGAATCTGCATGGACTGGGGTCACTCCACGCTCGGTGATTTATGAGGTCACTTGAGGTTGTCGAAACCCGCAATGAAGCCGCATTGCTTATAACTTCATCTGAAATCTCAACAGCATCGTGCTGTTTGCTGATGCTTTAAAAGAGGACCTAATTTCCTTTTCAAACAGGTCGTGTTCTCTTACTAAATAGCCTACAGAAGCAGTCCGTCTAATCTGATCTCGAAATGGATTTTACGTCCTGTGACAAGCAGAGTCTTTATGACGAATTCATCCTGCTACATTTTTTATCACATTTTTGGTTGTTTAGGAGACTGAAATGGTGCTAATATTTATATAAATACACTGTTTAAAAAAAAATCTGTGACATTTACGGTAAAATACCGGCAGCTGTGGTTGCCAGAACTTCACCGTAAAAAATAGGGTTGCAACATTTTAGGTTTTACAGACTTAACTTAAATTCACAGTAAAATACCGTATTTCATTAACTGATGTAATGTTAATAAACCATCATATTGAAGTGTTAATATCTGTTTTGAACCATTGTAATGCACTGATAACCACCAAAAACTGGTGGTGATGAGAAAGTCACATGATGTGAAGCTCATCACAAACAGCTTTTCTACGAGCTGAGAAAGCAATACTTATATATAGAAGGTGCACACAGTGTCATTCACACAAACATGTATTGTCTATATTGTTTGAGAATGTGTTGTGTTTTGATTAACATTAGTATGTACGCCTAATATACATAGCAGCTAGAGCTGGGTAGATTACATGGATTACGTAATCAGATTCCAAAAATTAAGTACTTGTAATTAGATTAATTTACATTTTAAAATACTCATAATCGGACTACAGTTACTTTTTTATTGATTACATGATTGCATATTGTTTACACAATAGCAATAATTTATTCATAATTTATTGATTCTCCCTAATTCCTCTTTTTCATCTACTAAACTTTCCTTTCCTTTCTCCTACCGCTTATATACACTCAGAAAGTCTTCAGTTTTGAGGAGAGATCAGTCATTAGTCAGATGGATACACAGCATTTGACCACAGGATTTACACACACACACACACACACACAAATCATTTCAGGATTAAGAAGTGTTTCAACATTGCTTCAACTACTGATGAACACATTCATTTTTATTTGAATTATCACTCAGTCGGTTATTTTACCATGTATTACTTTGGAAGGCGTTTGTCTTTTAAACACATTAAAATTCACAAATTCACCAACTTTTTTTTTGTCATCTGATCCTCTTTCAGTATAATATATTTTTATTTGAAGTACCCCTGAGATTTTAAAATAAATACATTTATAATAATTAACACATTTGCATGTTCATGGTTCTCTGTGGTCACATGACATGCAGGTAAACAAATAAAATACTTAATTTTCTTTCAGTAAGTGTTTTATTTTGATTCATTTTAAAATTATTTGTTTTAATTGACCAATTTTATGATAGCTTTTCATTGAACTCACAAACCCCCTGCAGTTCCTTCACAAACGCAGTTTGGGAAACCTTGACATAGTATAATGTTTAATGCACTTCATGTTGTTGATAACAACAAATGAAATATGTGACCCCGGAGCACAAAACCAGTCATAAGGGTAAATTTTTCGAAATTGAGATGCATAAATCATCTTTACTCTTTGTATTTTTATATATGGTGCAATTTAAATCAATGTGAAAAACAAGATATGTCAAAAGTAATCTAAAAGTAGGCTGATTATATTTCCTAAAATGTGTAATGTAATGGATTACATAACTACAATTTGTCATGTAATTTGGAATCAGTAACGGATTACAATTTATAAGTAATCTACCCAGATGGCAGCTAATATGTAAATGGAATTTAGAAAATATTTCAACGTTTAGGCTAAACATTTTTTTAATTAGTGAGCAAAAACCAAAGAGTGTTGCAATTATCCTCTCCTTCATGGACAGAAACTGCAGACACTTCAAAGTAGTTTCCCTCTGTTCTAGAGATGCTGTGCTTTCTCTGACAGCAGACAAATAGTTCTTCATTTTTTTCTCGTCTCCTTGGAAACAAAGAAAATGTGTTTCCTCAGCTCAAATATGCACTGAGAAAGCAGCAGGGCAATGCTGAGAAAACACAACCGTTTCCACAGTGAATAATCAGAGGCGAGATTTCCTCCCTAACGCAGCAATTCATTATGGACTTCTCTTTGAAAATGGGGGGAATAAATCTGGATGTCCCTGTTCAGCCATAACACAGATATTTCCCCGTCTCTCTTTTGTGGAGTGGCGTTATGCAGGAATGCTGGAATGTCTTTGAAGTATGAGATGCAAATTAATTACTTGTACACACAGGGTTATTTTATTAACCTTCCCATTAATGTGCTCATCCACCATCCACGTCTTAATAATTTTAATTCAACATACACATAATTCATTTATTTTCAATATTACATTTATGTTATGTGACCCCATATGCTACGTTATTATATTTCCTATTGAAACTGACATTTTGGATGGGCCGTATTGAAGGGCAAATAGTTTTTGGTTTTATGTCACAGCCATGAACCCTGATGCAAGATAATGTCGTCATGATTTGTGAGAAAGACTGTAAATTTGGAACGTGTACATCTGCAAAAGCTACACTAGCATATAGATTTCTTCCACAGACATACACAAACCTCAAAACCTCAATTTTGATATTATAACACAGACTCTGTCAGTTGATTGGCTTATCTAAGGTCATGTGATGTGTATTTTTGTTGGGTTTTCACTGCTAAACTAATGCAGTATTGATTCTAGCACCAGCACCACAATAGCACAATCTGCACAGTCGAAGACACATATTAAATGGCTTTTAAATAGCCAAGTAAATTGACTAACACAGAGATTAAAGAAACACACGTTTTCCACATGTAAAGACACACCTTTATTATCAGTAGTCCCTACAGACGTGGTGAGCTGGTGTGAGTGTGTGTTGGGGGCGGGGTGTTGACAGCACCAATGAGGACATGGCTTGTTAAACATGTGATAAAAAGCACAGCTTGGAGAGACTGCAGACAGATGAAGGATCCTGCTTTTTAGGAAGAAGCGGAGCAGATGAATACTGAAGGACAAGCACTGATAACCCTTTGTCACTTGTTGCCATTGTACACCTCTAATGTCTTAAACTGAGCTCAAAGTGTGTTTTACATTTTATAATGTTCATAAATGTCATTTAATAAACCATCTGACAGATACAGAATTTAATATAAGACTACATATATTTTTATAAAAGACACTGAGTGAGTCACATCCTTTGGACCGACATTTTTAGATCTGCACATCTATTAGATAGTATACTAAAACATCTCCATATCCTCTTACACATGGAAAAAACCACAAGCTGTAGATCAGAAATGCCTCTTCATCTGACTTGCAGATGTCATCGAAGTTATAACTTGTGTAGCATTTGTTTTGTGAGTAATAGCAGAATTGCTCAGAGGTTCCAGACAAGCTGCCTTTGGTTTAATTAGCACTTGCTCTGTTTGTAATATCTGCTGATCAGTTGTTCGCACCTCCATCACTCATGTGTTCTCAGTTCTGCACAAGAGCACAGAGAAGAAGTGAAAAAAAAATGAAAGTGAATCACTATTTAGCTTGTTCTGAGACTCATCCCAGCCTAAATTCACTGGCGTAACTGATAAGAAATAATGAAAGAAAAATAAAGTTTAAGAGAAAACAGAATGGTAAGATTGGAATGGAAAGAATCGTAATTGGGAAGATGAACAAGAATCGGAATTGTGCAATAGAAGGGGAACCAGAAATGGAGGGAAAGGGGAAAGGAAGGAGGAGCAAAATTGGAAAGGCAAAACGGAAGGTAAAGATAAAACAAAAAGACGAACAAGAATGGGAAAGGGAAGAAGTGGAATGGTGAAAGTGAAGGGAAATCAGAGAGGAAGAGGAAAGGGAAGAGAAAGGGACATGGATGTGAAAGAAAGGAGAAGCAAAATGGGAAAGGGAATGGGAACAAGAAAGGAAAAGGGAAGGTGAAGATAAAACAAAAAGACGAACAAGAATGGGAAAGGGAAGAAGTGGAATGGTGAAAGTGAAGGGAAATCAGAGAGGAAGAGGAAAGGGAAGAGAAAGGGACATGGATGTGAAAGAAAGGAGAAGCAAAATGGGAAAGGGAATGGGAACAAGAAAGGAAAAGGGAAGGTGAAGATAAAACAAAAAGACGAACAAGAATGGGAAAGGGAAGAAGTGGAATGGTGAAAGTGAAGGGAGATCAGAGAGGAAGAGGAAAGGGAAGGGAAGAGAAAGGGACATGAATGTGAAAGAAAGGAGAAGCAAAATGGGAAAGAGAATGGGAACAAGAAAGGAAAAGGCAAGGTGAAGATAAAACAGAATAGAAAGATGAACAAGAATGGGAAGAAGAAGTGGAATGGAAAGATGGAGAAGGGGGACCAGAGAGGAAGTGGAAAGCAAACCATTAAGGAAGAGGAAAGGGGAGAGGGGAACCAGAAAGGAAGAAGACAGTGAAGAGAAACCAGAAAGGAAATTAAGTGAAAAGAGAAATGGAACGTGAATCAGAAAACAAAGAGGAAAGAGAAAGGGAAACAAGAAAGGAAGGGGAAGAGGAGTTGAACAGGAAAGAGAACATGAAACGAAGGGCGGAGGCTGTCAAATGGAGAGCGACGTTTGACTCATACTCAGTATTTGAGAACACAGAGCCTAATGTGTGACAGAGATGTGTCATAGACCCACTTTCATACCGCTGTTTGAACATGTCTGTGTCTTAAGCATTGTTTCTTAGAGTAGACAGTATTTGCTCTCCTCTTGTGCTATAACAGTAGTTCAGAACAGCTACCAATCTTGGTTTCATCAGTAGACCCGATGCCGTACAACACTCTCGACAGCTCCTACTGATAGATAACTATATAAATAGATCTCCACATGGACCAGAGTGTGTTCACAGCAGCTGCTGTGAGGTTTGGTAGGAGTATTTGCCACACAGTCTGGGGTAAGGAATCCAGGAAGTGGGTCAGGTTCTGCAAAACATGTAGTGTAGAGGTAGCGTAATGAATTTCTAAATCACACGAGGTTCCCAGATAATACTAATCCCGTGTGAATGGGTCTAAAGTTGTTTGGAGGAGCACGTTCAGATAATCAACCAAATTAGCACAGGTGGAGCATGTTCAGGTAATTAGCTTAATTAACACGATGGTAAATATCTATACAGCCAACTTACCTCTGTGCCACTACAGTTTTCCGGCATCCCTCCACCTCGACTCCTCATTCCTAACTAGTCCTATCCTAGTTTGGGATAGGGCGGAGTTCTCTGGTTTCAGGCTAAATTCTGAGCTCGGAGCCCTCGTCTCCTACAGTATACCAAATACGCATACTGCTTGTTCAGTCTGATTATATGTAAGTACAAACTTGTGAAATTATACTTTTGTCTTATAAAAGTTCACAAGTTCGCCCACCCATTCAGTCTTAATGGTAAATAAACTTGGCTTGCTGTCCTTGACGGATACTCAATCCTGAGGCTCGGCTCGAGCTCAGAGTTAACCCCCTTAACGGTATTGTATAGAAAGTCAAAGAATGGAGTAGTGGGGGAGGTGGAGGAATGCCAGAACAATTGTCATTGGGACAGCTCAGTGGCTGCTGTTTATATACACACTAATGATGATTGACAGGACTTAATGAATAGGCTCCTCCTGAACCAACCCGATCTCATGAAAGTGCGTATAAATACTACGCCAAATAAAAACGAAAACTCGTGGTATTGATACGCAAAAATGGACTTTGGCGTGTATATGCTACGCGATGGGTAGGATTAGGGTTGTGGGGTAGATGCGTATCATCTGTACGCGAAAACTGCGTATCATATGCACACCAACAAATTTCATATCATATACACACGAAAACTGCGTATTATATGAACGCCAAACACATGCGTATCATATGCATGCCAAAGTCCATTTTTGCGTATCAATACCACAAGTTTTTGTTTTTATTTGGCGTACTATTTATACGCATTTTCATGAGACTGGGCTCCCTGAACCTATGTTTAGAACTTCATTTGTGGGCTTTAGTGTCCTTGTTGGACAGCCTTTGTGTCTAATGCCCTAAACACACTGCACGATTTCCGGCTGTCCCAGACGAAAGATTGGCATCGTGAAACAATCGTGGTGATTTCTGTGATCGTGGCTCCTAATCGGTGGTCCTGTGTCGTACAGTGAGAGAGGTTCAAAGACGGCTGTTGTCACGGTCTTGCGACCAAAGATAGCCTACGATACAGCAGGATCCTCGCACAGTGTGTTTGCTGTTACGATCCACGTTTAATGACCAACCAATATAAATGCGACATGAAATCAACGCGACATGGCGCTAAAACATAAAACAGCTTACCTCAAGCTCTTATCCCTTCCTCTTTCGCCGCTTCCACTTTTTTCAGCACACATTAAAACTCCAACTGCTAAAGTGTGATTCATTACGCTCTTTTTGTTTACCACTAGCGCATGCTGATGACGTTTTATTCTTTTATAGTAACGTGCGTCATAGCGTATGAGTCTATAGGGGTCATCATCGTACAGTCTACACACGAAGTTTATTAGATCCATGTCACACAGTGTGACATGCAGTGATCTTATAGGATTGCTAAAATCATGCAGTGTGTTTTGGGCTTTAAGCGTGCCCATGATGCCTTGAAATGCTGTATAGTTCACTAGGTCTTGGCAAGCGTTTTAACAAAGCTGGTGACTTCAGCTGTGAGACCGTCAACTGAGACGGATTAAAAATGTAAAGCAAAACATCCATCCTAGATGCTATGCAAGACGAATGCAAGGAATGCACAATTACACCATCATTATTTCTCTAGCGATTTTTCATTTCGATTCAGTCCCCTGCCTTTTCATCTCTTTAAATTTTTTTCTCCCTGGTCTCATCTAAATAACATTTTAATCAAAGGCTGCATGTGTGAGAGAGAGAGAGTGAGTGAGAGAGAGAGAGCTGTAGCATTCATTAAAATCTAAGCCTGCACATACATGCATAGATCCCATCTGCTGAGGGTCAGCTCTGAATAGGAGAGACGGCCCCTGGGGACGTGTTGGCCCTTCTCGGTGTGTGCTTAAGCGGATTTGGCTCCTGCTCTTTCACTCTCTGACTGTCTCCCTCTCCCGTCTTTCTCTGAAAGTCGCTCGCTCTCCTCTTAATCACTGTCAAAGTGAGAGGTGAGAGGCCTTGAGTCACACCTGAGTCCCAACCCAGAGGACGAATATCACAAAGCAGATCTCTTCAACATCTCAGTTGTTTCTCGTAGACTGGAATAAGATTAAACGAAGAGCAATAGACATTTTCTGATGTCTTCTGCTTCACAGATTATTCTCCTGAGAAAAAGACGCCAGTTATGTTTCAACGAGGTTCTAAAACGGAGCTTTCGCAGGCTCTGCCTCAAAATCTAGTGAGCATCTTACTTATGCAGCATTTTTGGGCATTGTGTGTGCATGTGCGCAATGTATATTTAGAAAGTAAACAGGGTTTATTTTAATTTCACAGTGGCATAGACACAGTCAGTTACCTTAACTGCGCATTTCTAGTAGGTCTCTCCAGGAAGGAGAACGAATGCTAAATAAGCCACTGCTGGTCTCCACAGAGCAGATCTGGCAACCTGAGCCAATGCAGAGATGCTTTTTCAAGGGAGAAAAAAAATACTGTCAGATACGGCATCAGCAGGATCGAACTATTTTAAGATGGTGTGAAGAACAGGGCGGTGGAAGGGGGAGGGGATGATTCTCAAACACAGCAAAAGTGTTTATAAATGACGATATATTCATTTAGTTTCGTGCCTATATGTGTGCAGTTGTGCTGTACTACCGGACACCAGGCTTTTTTGGACTCATTTAAACCGGTTAACCTGTCAGGTTTCAAACACAGGGACATCAACCAGCATTTGTGACATTTGTGCAGCAGAGAAACTTCTTCAGTCTGTGTGTGGGGAGAGTAATTTAAAACCTAATTACATGAATAAATGCCTCAGGGCATCAATAGTTCATAAACATGATGGAGAGGAGCAACTGACAAGCACATGAGAAACCAGTCTCATATTCCCAAGGAACCTCCTCTGTAATTTAGCACAACATATATTGGATCAGTTACTTTATATAAATAAATAAATAAGTCCGTTAACAACAAGAAACATAACTATAAATATGTTGGTAATAAGTATTATATTAACGTCCAACACACAATAACATTCTGTTATGTCAACTGCCTCTTTAAATGCTCAAGCTCATTAAAGCAGAATGGATTCTAATTGGCTGTAAATGTTTTTTTTTATCATTTATCAGCTGGAAAGAATCGTTCTGAAAGCTTTTCCAATGATATCTTTCCTCTGTGTCATTATGGTTATAGTTGTGCTGACTGTAGACTTATTCACATAGAATGTGAGCAATTAGTTCTTAATACTTTACTGATATTTTTAACGTTATAGTAATCGTCCTTGGTGTCAGTGGGTTTTAGGGTGTTGTGAGTACTTGTTAAAACATGGCTATATGGTTGTGAGGATGTTCGGGTTGGTTAATAATGCATTGCTGGGTGGTTTCTATAGCGTTCTGAGTTTGTAACTCTTTTTTTATGCTGTTGTTAGGATTTTGAGGTTATTTGCTTGATGTTGTGGGTGGCTGGCAATGCATTTCTAAGTGTTTTTTAGGGTTTTATAGGTGGTTGTAAGCATAGATATGCACAATGCTTGGTAACTGCTTAAATGTAATCTGGATTACATAATCAGATTCCAAAAATCAAGTACTTATAATTAGAGTATATTACCTTTTAAAATGTGCATCATCAGATTAGAGTTACTTTATGGATTACATGATTAGTAAATTATTATTTATTCTTCCTAATTATTCTTTGTTTCACTTCTCCATTTCTCATACCGGCTGTTGCTTAGCTGAGCAGAACCGGTAGCATGGATGGTTGCTAAGTTCACTCGAACATTGCTAGATGATGGTTAGGTAATTCTGAGTCACCGGTGTGACTTTTATGGAGTTGCTAGGATGTTATGGGGGTTGCTAGCATATTGATATGTGGTTGCTAAAATGTTCTGCGGAGTTGCTAGATAATTACTAGAAGTTTCTACAGTGTTCCGGGTGGTTGCTAGAAACTGGTCGGTGGCTGCTAGTGTGGGATGCATCTAAATAACCTGAAACATTTACTGAAATCAAATATTAAAATGTTTAGGATTTTTTTCCATGTCAAAGTGATTCCCTGTCTAACAAAAAAGATGCAAGTTGGGCATCACTACTACTTTCTCCATCATCAGATCTTTCCACCTTGTCTTTCTGATTCTCTCATTGTCACTAATTCATTGAGGCGGTTGACCCGTACCATTAATAATGATCTGGGATGAGTTGTTTAATATTAAAAAGTAGTATTAATACTAATAATGATGCTTGTTTTAGCAAAGAGAACTAAAAAGTGAGAAAAACAATTATGTAAAGCAGAAGGATAGAGTATAAGAGCCCAGTGTGACTCATTCCCGTTTAGTCATTCGTGACTGCAGGTTTAGCTGAGAACATTATTTTAGCGCACAGACTGCTTGAGCAAACCTTACTTCATGCCTCTCTGCATGACAGAGTACATCTGATGAACCCCCTTTGCAATAACTGTTTAGGGAGAGTTAAGTCATGTTGGGAGGGGTTCACAGAAATAATTGTGTTTGGATCCTGGTGTCCCATGAGACCTGCAGAGGTTTGGTCATTACATACTCATTCTGGATGCTGATTAGAGCCCCACGGCCCCTAGAGATGCTGGGATACCCTTCAACACCTGCTGCCCCGAGCGCAGCACTGGATCAGACTCATTTATTACACACACACACACACACACACACACATCCATCCATCCTTTTGATCCATTACTCTTTGTTTGGTAAAACACAGATTAGCAATTTCCTAAATGGACAATATCCTAAGATGAACCTATTTCTATCAGTATACACCTTCATAAATAGATTCATACTGCATGCGCTGCATTTTGGGGGTTTTAAGCTGATGGGTGTCATGTGGGTGGATTTGTCACAGAGGCAATTGGCGTGACGCGTGTCATCGGTGGGCTGTGGGAAAACATGTTCCGGTTGGCTGGTGACAGCAATGTGTGTCCTGTCACATTAGCACACCCACAGAAGAAGCCAGCCCAGGTCATTAAAGTGAGACGGCCCTTCCTTTATTTTCAACACAGCATGTCTGCTTACTGTTGCCCAGTCTAGAGAGCTGGGGTGAAAGGTAAAGGGATGATTTTGAAGATATATTACCTGTATGCTGACTAACTGACTACTGCAAAAAAAAATCTATATTATATCAGTATACTTCCTTGGTTTCCAGTTTAAATAATAATACTTTGTTTATTAGTTTATTAAGATTTAGAGGGTCTTTTATTGTTCTTTGTGGAGTCTGCTACTGGTCTAGATTTTAGTCTTTGGAGGTTTGGTGTTGGTCTAAGTTTTATTCTTTGGGGGTCTGGTACTGGACTAGGCTTATCTTGGGGGTCTGGTATTGGTCTAAATTTTAGCCTTTGGGGCTTTGGTACTATATTGGTCTAGATTTTTGGGGGTCTGCATTTGGTCTAAGCTTTAGTCTTTCGGCGTCTGGTATTGATCAGGATTTTTGGGGGTCTGAAATTGGTCTAGGAATTAGCCTTTGGGATCTGTACTTGGTCTTGGCTTTAGTCTTTGAGGGTCCAGTACTGGTCTAGGATTTAGTCTTTGAGGGTCTGGTATCAGTCTTGGCTTTAGTTTTTGGGGGTCCTGTATTGGTCTCGTCTTTAGTCTTTGGGGGTCTGGTTTTGGTCTAAGCTTTAGTTTTTGTGGGTCTGGTACTGGACACGGCTTATCTTTGGGGTCTGTTATTGGTCTAAATTGTAGTGTTTGGGGCTTTGGTATTGGTCTACATTTATGGGGGTCTGCATTTGGTCTAGGCTTTAGAAGGTGTGTTATTGATCTGGGTTTTTTACATTTAGTCATTTAGCAGACACTTTTATCCAAAGCGATTTACAAATGAGGACAATGGAAGCAATCAAAATCAACAAAAGAGCAATGATATGCAAGTGCTATAACAAGTCTCAGTTAGCCTAAGTAAGTAGCAAGTAAATAATTATATAATAAATAAAAAGAAAACAAGTCTAAAAGGGGCAAGTTTTTGATGGCTAAGACTCAGCTGCTAGGATTGAGATGGGCAGGTCATTCCACCAGGAGGGAACATTTGATTTAAAAGTCTGTGAAAGTGATTTTGTGCCTCTTTGAGATGGCACAATAATACGCCATTCACTTGCAGAACGCAAGCTTCTAGAGGGCACATAACTCTGAAGTAATGAATTTAGGTAAAGGGGTGCAGAGCCAGTGGTGGTTTTGTAGGCAAACATTAATGCCTTGAATTTTATGCGAGCAGCTATTGGTAGCCAGTGCAAATTGAGAAACAGAGGTGTGACGTGCATTTTTCTCGGCTCATTAAAGGGTACCTATTATGCAAAATTCACTTTTACATGGTGCTTGAACATAAAGGTGTGTTGGCAGTGTGTGTACACAACCACCCTATAATGATAAAAATCCACCCGCTCCTTTTTTTTCA
>NW_015640057.1:996785-999723 GCF_001515625.1 Sinocyclocheilus rhinocerous
AAAAATCCACCCGCTCCTTTTTTTAATCTCTAGAAATCATGAGCAGTGTCTCAGAGCTTACTGATCACAGAATCCGTAAAGTGTGACATCACACTTCACAAGCCCCACCCACGATAGTTGACTGACACAGCCGTATAAGCCATGACCCCGCCCTGAGTGAGCCGCACAAACACTATCTGCCATGTTTATCTTCACATCAGCGCATTTAAAAGCATTATTCAAGTAAGAAATGTCTTCTTATTAGAGCTATAGAGGTTGTTCAGTCCAGAGCAGTGAGTGATTTTTTGCTTTTATTTTATTGTTTGGGTCATATTAACAGCGTAGACCCAAACAGCGGTCAGTATAAGTACTGTATATTATGCTGCTGTCACTTAATACACCAATCTAATATAGACATTCAATTTCTTTCCCAGCTGTTTAACTTTACAGACAACGGACTGTGTTTTTGTAACTTAAGCGTATTTTTAACATAAACTTGGCGGGGATCAGCAGCTCATTTGCATTTAAAGAGAAATGGACTAAAACAGCCTGTTTCTGCTTCCACTCAAAATAGGCATTTTCAAAATTATATAATAAATGATCTGTGGGGTATTTCGAGCTGAAACTTCACAAACACATTCTGGGGACACCTGAGATTTATAATACATCTTATAAAAAGGGGCATAAAAGGTGCCCTTTAAAAATTAATCTTGCTGCCGTGTTCTGGATTAATTTAAGGTCTGGTATTGGCCTAGATTTTTTGGGGTCTGATATTGGTCTAGGAATTCGCCTTTGGGATCTGTACTTGGTCTTGGTTTTAGTCTTTGAGGGTCCGGTATTTGTCTAGGCTTTAGTATTTGAGGGTCCGGTATCGGTCTAGGCTTTAGTATTTGAGGGTCCGGTATTTGTCTAGGCTTTAGTATTTGAGGGTCCAGTATCGGTCTAGGCTTTAGTCTTTGAGGGTCTGGTGTTGGTCTAGGCATTAGTCTTTAAGGGTCTGGTATCGGTCTAGGCTTTAGTCTTTGGGGGTCTGGTATCGGTCTAGGCTTTAGTCTTTGAGGGTCTGGTGTTGGTCTAGGCATTAGTCTTTAAGGGTCTGGTATCGGTCTAGGCTTTAGTCTTTGGGGGTCCGGTATTGATTTGGATTTTTGGGGGTCTGAAATTGGTCTAGGAATTAGCCTTTGGGATCTTTACTTAGTCTTGGCTTTAGTCGTTGAGGGTCCGGTATCGGTCTAGGCTTTAGTCTTTGAGGGTCTGGTATTGGTCTAGGCTTTAGTCTTTGAGGGTCTGGTATTGGTCTAGGCTTTAGTCTTTGGGGGTCTGGTATCGGTCTAGGCTTTAGTCTTTGGGGGTCCGGTATTGATTTGGATTTTTGGGGGTCTGAAATTGGTCTAGGAATTAGCCTTTGGGATCATTACTTAGTCTTGGCTTTAGTCGTTGAGGGTCCGGTATCAGTCTAGGCTTTAGTCTTTGGGGGTCCGGTATCGGTCTAGGCTTTAGTCTTTGGGCGTCTGGTATTGATTTGGATTTTTGGGGGTCTGAAATTGGTCTAGATTTTTTTTGCACAGCAGTCTGTTGGGCGTTTTAAATGGTATTGATTAGTGATTTGTTCCCATCTAATTTGCTGGCGGTAATTTATCCTTTGTAGGTCATTTATCTTAATCAGATCCACTGGTGTAATGAGTCAAATCTATCTACAATTTTATATAAGGTTTACACATTACAGAAATCCTGACTGAGTGTTTAATGGATATTAAATACGTTTTGCATAAGTACATTACAGGAAGCATGCATGATGGAGCGTCACTTTCAAAAACTCTTGTATGTTCTTGCCTTCTGAAAAGTTTTAAAAGAGTAGATTTTATGGAAATACTATACTTCAAAAGAATAAACTTCAGTGTGAACTGAATGTAATTTTTGGACATTTAATTGTACGGTAATTGCAGTTGAATAAAAATTTATTAAAAGTTTACATTCACATTTAATGCAAACTTTAACTGAACTTTATCAAGCTGATGTTTGTAAGAGAAACTTACTTGTTACAGGGACAAACATGTCTGTTAGATCTTCACAAAGAGAGACACAACCATTTCAAATCAATGCCCAGGATGATTTTAATGACTATATCATGCAAAAATAATCATCACACTCTATAAAGAACATCAACTCTTATCTTTTCAAAACCAGAAAATTGCCTTTAAATTTTGGTCCACCAGTCGCAAAAATCAAAGGAAAGACATAATTATGTCTTGATTTGAATAATTGTATATAAAATCACACTTAGTGAGCAATTCATACAGTGTAACACTTTTTGACATCAACAAATTGCTCTATTTGACACAACAAGAATAAAACAATCACTTGTGCACTTCAGTCTCAGGCAAGAGGCCATGAGAAGAGCTTTAGGTTTGTGATAAATTCCTCACAAAATACACAAATCTAGAAAACATCTAGCTGAGTTTCAGAACAAAGTAAAGCATGGCTCAGATTCCAACCTCTGAAAATGGCCTTGCATTTTCTGACCAGAACAAACATAAGCTGATTCTGATGCTTCGGTAAGACTTTCGCAACCATTCAAATGACTCCGTAAACTAGACACAATTCAGATTTCTTGAATGAATTAGATGTTGAATATAACAAGATTGCTGATGTCATCAGTACATTATTGCAGTACATGTTCTTAACAGGTGTTTTTTTATTTATTTATTTGTTTGTTTTATTTTATTTATTTTATTTTTTTAAGACTTTGACACATCATCTTAGATTACTGCTGGTTGAGTAAACACAACACACTGGTTTGTGTCATGAATGAAGAATTAGAGTGACTCTCACAAAAACATGCACACTTTTCAAAGAAAATCAAGCTTGTGGACCATTATTATTATTATTATTAAATTGACAGCATTGATAGTATTTATTTATTTATTTATTTATTTTTTTGGGGTTTGGGGGGGGGGGT
>NW_015640057.1:999812-1007773 GCF_001515625.1 Sinocyclocheilus rhinocerous
ACCTACAATGAGAGGGCAGACCATACCAGAGAGAGTGCCCACTCCATTAGAAATACCCATCAGTATGCTGGCGTACCTCGGCGCGATGTCCAAGTGGTTGACATTAAAACCTTAAAGAGGGACAGGATAAAAGAAGAAATCAGAAATGTTGGGAGACATTTATTTTAGATATTGTTGAATGCAAGTAAACCAAAATGGGATTTCAAAACATATAGCCTGACAGTGTGTGAGTGTCTCACCTGATATAGCAAAGCCACTAAAACCAACAGCTAGCACCAGAAACGAGATGGCCACACCTTTACTGTGAGAGAAACCAACCACTAACAGCAGAGTGGCCTCCATTCCAAACCCTATAACCAAATGATGTGTGGGTCAAAGGTCACACCATACTGTTTTGTAAAAAGTAATAAATAATACAATTTGAATGGTCCTAAAAGCAGGCTTAATTGTCTTAATGTAATATAAAATTAGCTTTTTAGGTGAGATGGAACCTGCACATCCTGACAGGTTTTGTGAAATTCACTCAACATATTACATCAGCTTTGCATGGCAACACTTAAATACATCAGATGATCAGGATTTGACCATATGCATGGAATGATGTCAATGGCACAATATACATCCCATTTTTTAATGCCAGTTTCTATGATAAATATGGCCCAATAAAAACAGTAAGTACAGATATCACTGACCCAGATTCACAACAGTCTCACAGAAACAATAAATCCATGTCAAAACACATACTTAAGATAGAAATTACTTGTTTTCCCAAATAACAACATGTCAGTGCATTCAAAGTATCTTCGAAAATGACCGGTTTGTCATTACATGTTGGTTAAAATGGAACATTTTAAATGAAGACCAGCTTAAAACCACTTAAAATACAGGACTGTATTGCCAAGCAGACACTCGAATGTATTGTTGATGTAACTATAGCCGAACAAAACTTATACAAGATTGCACTTTAAAAAGTTCTCAAGTATACTTTAGGATGTTTCAACATTTAAAGGTTTATCAATATATTTCACACTTATTTTAATACACATCATCATTCAGATATAGCAGGTATGTTTTGCAAATTTGTGCTGCATCAAACAGTAAATGTCTATTTTGCTCTACCTTCTAGGTTTATGTCCCAAATAAAGGGACTAGTTTATAATGTGTAATACAGTACACGTACATAATGATAAACAGCATTCTTTGTAAGTTTTAAGTTATATAATATAGTTCAATAACCCAAATCTTGCATATTTTCTGTAAGGTCAATGGCAAGAGCTCTGTAAACCAGAGTGAAACACTTGTTTCTTCTGAACAAAACGACGTTGATCTAAACTACTCTAATTGGTCCTGACCGATTAAACTACTCATCTGCTAAAGTTACAGTAGAAGACACAAAACTAAAACAAAACTAGTCTAAACCTGCAAAAAACAGCCAAGACCTGTGCTTTGATTACAGATGTCTGTGCTATTAAATATTGTCAGTTGATTAAATGTCATAAACCACAGTAATAACTCAACATATCTGTATTTTTACAGGAAACATTTACATAGCCATATATATTATTTATATAATCCTAAATATGACCTTTTCATATAATTACCAGTATATTCTAATCAATATCTCTGAATATATTATTCCCTTTAAATATCTTCTCTATTCACTTAAAGACTCTTTTCAAAAACATCTCTGACTCCTGTAGCTATGCTTGTTAAGTACAGTGTCTATAATCACTCATATCTCTTTTTGCTTTGACTTTTTTTAAAGATTTGCTTTGACTCAATAAAGTCAAAGGATTGCGAATAAAGATCTAGGAGTACCCATCTCTCGTATACGTCTGCTCGGCGTCCTCCTGGATGTATTCCTCGGTTTTCTCCCATCCTTTGGCCCATCCCCCGTTCAGCTGCGTCGTGGCCCCATATGTTTTGGCGGGGCCCCCGAAAGAAGCGTGGCTCAGCGTGATGTCACCGGTTTCCTCCGCTAACTCGTCTTCATCGATGAAGCCGCACTTCTCCTCGCTGGTCTCCTCGGGATTGGCCCACGGCTGCTTCTCGCCGGACGCAAAAATCCCGTAGAAGATCACGCCGCCGTAATGCACCAGCGAGGCGATCAGGAACACGTTCTGCCATTCCTCACGAGTCTGACAGACAAGATAAGACAAACTCAGGAATGCAGTCTTTGACTTCTATTATGTAATTCTTAGTGGCTATGTTTAGAATGAAATGCCTGTCTACTGCTCATCACAAACTGCACAGAAAGGAGATTCACTGTATGCTTTCTACAATATTTGAAAAACAGCATGCGAAACAATGTGTCATGCAACAATAAATATTGTGCAAATAGCCCGCCTTGTTGGCAGAGGCTATTTATACTAACTCCGCCCACCAACGTGTGATTGCCCATTAATCGACAGCTTCAGTGGCGTAGATGTTTCATATGTCAGATTTGACCGAGTTCAGGTAACAATAAACACATTTGATAATGAAAGTAGGGCTAATTTCAGGATTTCCCACCTTGTTTTTGGTCATAGTACCTACAATGAGAGGGCAGACCATACCAGAGAGAGTGCCCACTCCATTAGAAATACCCATCAGTATGCTGGCGTACCTCGGCGCGATGTCCAAGTGGTTGACATTAAAACCTTAAAGAGGGACAGGATAAAAGAAGAAATCAGAAATGTTGGGAGACATTTATTTTAGATATTGTTGAATGCAAGTAAACCAAAATGGGATTTCAAAACATATAGCCTGACAGTGTGTGAGTGTCTCACCTGATATAGCAAAGCCACTAAAACCAACAGCTAGCACCAGAAACGAGATGGCCACACCTTTACTGTGAGAGAAACCAACCACTAACAGCAGAGTGGCCTCCATTCCAAACCCTATAACCAAATGATGTGTGGGTCAAAGGTCACACCATACTGTTTTGTATTAATTCCAAACACAAGATACAATTACTCTAATGAAATGTGGTTACTCTTACCTCCACAGTTCATGATTTTCCTGACGGTGGTGGTGGATAAGATGTTTTTGCTGCGCAGGAAGTCAGCCAGTTGACCGCCGATTGGCACTATGATGGTCATGACAAGGTGAGGCAGAGCAGAGACCATACCGACCTGACAACACCACACAAAACATCAGTCCTCATGACTTCACTTCACAGGATAGTTCACCAAAATTATGACAATTTTGGAAGGAAAAAATAGACAAAGGCCCATATGATTTATGTGTTGTCATTAAACACAAAGGGAAAATGTTGAAGAATCCCTGAGCCACATTTTTTTATATAATACAATTTTATGGTGATTTTTATGATTTGTATGGACTTTTAAGAAAATATTGTCTGCTCAATTGTGCTCCTTCCTGCAAAAAATTATATCTATGAAGAATTCATGGGGGGGCGGGGGGTCCGGGTCCGGCCCCGTCATAGCACAGAAACTGCACTTGTTAAAATTACAAATGACTAGCTTCTTGCGTCAGACCAAGGTTGCATCTCATTACTAGTTTTAGTTGTCCTTAGTGCTGTGTTCGACACTATAGATCATGACATACTCATAGATCGATTACAAAAGTATACGGGTATTCAAGGCCAGGCTTTAAGATGGTTTAGATCCTACCTGTCCGATAGGGATGGGCGATATGGGCTTAAAAGTCATCTCAATTATCACCAGTAAAATATGGAGTGCCGCCCGCCTTGTTGGCAGAGGCTATTTATACTAACTCCGCCCACCAACGTGTGATTGCCCATTAATCGACAGCTTCAGTGGCGTAGATGTTTCATATGTCAGATTTGACCGAGTTCAGGTAACAATAAACACATTTGATAATGAAAGTAGGGCTAATTTCAGGATTTCCCACCTTGTTTTTGGTCATAGTACCTACAATGAGAGGGCAGACCATACCAGAGAGAGTGCCCACTCCATTAGAAATACCCATCAGTATGCTGGCGTACCTCGGCGCGATGTCCAAGTGGTTGCTTTGTCTATTTAAATGGGGAATCATCTCAAATAACACCATTAAAGTAGGAAGAGCCACAAGGATCTGTCCTAGGCCCTCTGCTATTTTCAATATATACTGTATGTTGCCCCTTGGTAATATTATAGAAAATACAGGATTAGTTTCCATTGTTATGCTGATGATACTCAACTATATATTTTGAAAAGACCAGATGAAACTTCTAAATTATCTAAGCTAACAGAGTGTGTTAAAATGGAAGAAAATAAAGGATGACCAACAATTCTCCTATTAAATTCGGATAAGACAGAGATATTAATTATTGGACCAAAAACAGTACACACAATCTCTTAGATTACAATTTGCAACTAGACGGATGTACTGTTACTTCCTCTACAGTCAAAAATGTGGGTGTTATATTAGACAGCAACTTGTCTTTTGAAAATCATATTTCCCATGTTACAAAAACAGCATTCTTCCATCTTAGAAACATTGTCAAGCTACGAAATATGTTGTTGGAACAGCAGCTACGCTAACTTTTCTCTATTTGCTTCTCTGTTTCTGCCACGGGATTGGCATCCCGAGGTAACTAGGAATTACAGACGCTTCAGCATGAACCCAACCCTTACGAAGATCTGAGATGACCAAACACCTGAGAAGAGATGATGCCGACACCTCAGAGGACCTCAGATGATGCCAACCCTGATCCAACATACAAAACTACCAAACTTTGCTATAAGTTTGATCACAACATATAATCGTTGTTGTTAATAGTATTCACCATCTGTTTGATTACATGTCATTAACTAACTGCATGATATGGACATCAACTTGACATATAGTCACCACTGATAAGCTACTCCTAAATATAATGTAGAAACTTCAATTTTCTGTAAAGCTGCTTTGCAACAATTTGTATCACGAAAAGCGCTATACAAATAAACTTGAATTGAATTGAATGTCAGCTGAAAGCAGGCGGTTCCACAATCACACGGGTGAGAACAAACAACACCTTTATGTTATCAGTGATGATTGACAATGAAGGGACAATTTTCTGGCTGCTTTGCAACAATTTGTATCACGAAAAGCGCTATACAAATAAACTTGAATTTAACTGAATTTAATTAAAGTGTGCTTAGTTGTATTGAATGTGTTCAATACAACTAATACAAATCTTAAAAGTAAAAAAAAAAATGGTGAGTTGACTTTAATGAGATTTAAGTAGATTTTGGTTAACAATAAATGCTTGTTGTACATTCAGCAGTACACTTCAGCCATATTTCAAAAACAAATTATTAAATTATATGTATATATATATGTACTTACGTTCTACTAAAGTGGGTCAAAAATCACTCTTAAAGGCATAGTTCACCCAGACGTCTGCCATCTCACAATCATCCTCCAAACCGGTATATATTTCTTTCTTCCGATTAACACAAAAGAAGATATTTCGAATAATGTTGGTAACCAAACCATTTCTGATCCCCATTGACTCCCACAGTGCTTTTACTGAAGTCATTTTGGGCCAGCAACTGTTTGGTTACCCACATTCTTCAAAATGTCTTCTTCAGCAGGAAAACAACAAAAACAAAACTCATAAAGGTTTGGAACAACTTAAGGGTGAGTAAATGATGACAGAATTGGCATTTTTCTCTTATCAAATAAAACAATGCAAACCTCTACAATGCTATTTTTTAACATACTTGACACAAAATGTGTGGCTCAAAAATAAAATAGCTCAAAAATACTATATAGTAAAAACTAGAAATACAATATACTAACAATAAATCACTACATTGAAATCCTAAACAAGCCCTGACTGATAAAACCACTAAACAAATCCAATCTCCCAAGCTGCACTATGAGGCAGAATCAAACAGTGGTTCAATTACAGCTGTCAGGCCTGCAGGATTTATATCACTCTTTCAGCTCAGAAGTCAAAGATCAATAACAGTGTCAGGTTTTATTTATGTACGCCACTGTGAACACACATTTCTGAATGGCCAACATCTCAAATACAATCCAATGCGGGCGACTCAATGCATGACAGCAGTGAATGAGGGTCAAACACGACCGATAGTAACGATTCAAATGAGGCCTGAGAAAGAATTGCACATGAGACCAATTCATACAGCAAACGCAAAAGCACAATGACGTGCCTGAGATCTGATTAATGTACAAATATTTCCCCCTGAATCAGTTCAGCTGCTTCTCTCACCTTACTGATTTCAAAGCCAAACACTTCTTCAAAGTACGCTGGCTGACTGATGAGCAGCAGATAGAAGGTCCAGCTCCGGCAGAAGTTGGCCACGATGATTGCATAGACCGGCATGGAGGTGAAGAACTTCCTCCAGGGCGTCTTGAATTTCTGTAGGAGAAAAAAAAAATCAGGTTAAAAATTGAGACGGGAAAGTCTATGGGACACATCTAGCATTGGAGATCTTGAGCAACCATTTCACAGGGTGCTTAAAGACCCCTTCAGACATGATTTTGTAATTACTTCCATCTACAGTCTCTCCATTACTGGACATTCAAAAGTTGCATGAATTCTGATGAAGAAAACTGTTTTGGAACAAACAAATAGATGGTAAGAAAGAGAGACCAGATCCTGATTTAAAAAAAACAAAAAAAAAAACATGATTTGGCTTGCTTGATCGGTATTATTACTATTATTATTATTATTATTATTATTATTATTGTTGTTGTTATTACTGAAGACTTTTATGTCATATATATATATGTTTTCTATGTGAATATATTTTAAAATGTAATTTATTCCTGTGATGCAATGCTGGATTTTCAGCATCATTAATCCAGTCACATGATCTTTCAGAAATCAATCTAATATGCTGATTTGCAGCTCAAGAAACATTTCTGATTATTATCAATGCTGAAAACAGTTGTGAAACCATGTTCCATTTTTTCCAGGTTTATTTAAAAACTAAAAAGCTCAAATGAATAGCATTATAAATATCTTTACTATAACATTTGATCAATTTAATGCATCCTTGCTGAGCATGTTTTGTTAATGGCCTTAAAGCTAATGATTTAAATTTCCAGTGATACTTGATTGCACACATACATTTGAACTGAACTGAGCTGGATGATCACATCACTGAATCAATGATGACTTTAACTGACAAACTGAGTGTTTGCTATTGTCCGTTTGCATTACTGACACACTATTTCCCTGTTTAATACTGTAAAGCTGCTTTGACACAATCTGTATTGTTAAAAGCCTATATAAATAAAGGTGACGTGACTTGACTAACACCCAGAAAACCCCAAATGTGATTTCATGGGACCTTCAGATTTGTCCGCACTAGGGAACGTACCTCATTTGCCCCCTGTAGTTTGGCACTTTCTCCAATACTCTCCTCAATGTAAGTCCTCTCTTCATCTGTAATGGTGGGATGATCTGCTGGACTCTCATATGAAACCAGGATCCAAAACATGTACCAGACAATCCCAAAACTGCCTGCAACCCAACAGAGAGAAAACAAGAGTCAAGGAATCAAACACCCGAAAAAGAAAAGTCTGTTATCATTTCAAGATCATAAGCCTACCATATATGTAGAAGACAGAAGACCAGCCCGAGTACTGCACTAATATTCCAGCCAGCGGCATGGCCACCACAGCACCTGCGTATGAACCTGAAACAGGGTGTTTTCACAGCTTTTATTCTGGGAATTCTGGGTTAGCTGGACTTTTAAAAAGGGAAATTGTATTTACCACAAAAAGAGGTGGTGGCTAAACGACTTCTCTCGAGGGGCGGAGCCCACTTGCTCCAAATCCCATGGCATGCTGGGTAGGTCACACCCTGGACACACACACAGAAACTTGTCAAACCATCAGTAATTTAATTTAATTTAATTTAATTTAATTTAATTTAATTTAATTTAATTTAATTTAATTTAATTTAATTTAATTTAATTTAATTTAATTTAATTTAATTTAATTTAATTTAATTTAATTTAATTTAATTTAATTTAATTTAATTTAATTTAATT
>NW_015640057.1:1007789-1015191 GCF_001515625.1 Sinocyclocheilus rhinocerous
TATTTTATTTTATTTTATTTTATTTTATTTTATTTCATTTTTTTTATTTTTTATTACACTGTCCTGCTTCATATTTGCTCAAATAAATCCATTTCTTATGTCTAATTTCTTACTAATTTTGAGGGTATTGATTAAAAAAAAATATTGTTTTGTGAGACAACTTACAAATTGTTTGATTCTTAGACAATTTTTACGAATAATTCTGAATACATAATTTATGCCTAATCCTAATAAATTTCCACTTTTACTCATTTGTAATTGTCATTGAAACCTTTGACATTTTGATAATAACAGCAATAAAATATTGAAAATCTTACACGAAATACCTTTCACGGGTCATAAAAACAGAGAGCAGTCTAACCTTTAACAAATGAACACTAACACATACAATCGCATTTCAAATCAGGGTTAATGATCCATGCAGACTTGCACAAACGCAGTCTGATCAGATCTGATTCACCTCAAACACACTAATGCCGCCCATTAAATCTTCATTAGCAGCTAACTGTCACTCAATCAGTCACTGATAGACACCAATCACTGCGGCCAGCAGAGGAGAGCACATCCACAGAGCTCATGTCAATACACACAACACAAGCTACTGTGCTTACAATAAAACCTCAAATGGCTTTTAATTCATATACAGTCGACGCTCATTGTGAACAACACTATAGATGACCAGCACACAAAAGCAGCAAGCAGCTGCTAAATTCTTTCAGTGACTGTAGTTTGAATAAGAGATGACTCGCCTGTTCTCTCCTTTTCAAGGGTTTCGTTTTCCATGATTTGTTTGCTCTCTTCTAATCTGTCACTCCTGTGTTTTCAGTGTGTCTGTTGTGCTGATGTACAGTCAGCGGGGTAACACACCTGAACTTGATGTGACGTCCTGTTATATATATATATATATAAAACCTTACATAATATATATAAGTCCAACCTTACAGTAGAGCTCAACACTGCTTACTGTCAGACTTTCATCGCTTCAATTAAGATCATAATAATTCAATTTTAAAGCACAGCCACCACAAAATCAGACTTTAACACCTCTTTTTACTTTGAGATCGTTCTGAGGTTAAATACAGATTTAAAATCATAAGATAATCATAAGAGATTCATATTGTTTTTGAAATCAGATCCGAGCAACACTAGTATCTAACAACGAGAGGGGCTGGCTTATTGTAAAGTGTTATTAATATAGAATTGTATTCATGTTAACACGTGTACTGTTCAAATCTGATGGCTATACTTTATACTTAAATTGCCTTTTAACATTCATCCTTGCATAATGTCTTGTCTTACAGACTTTCATTGTAAGTTAATTATCGTAAACTCAAGTTTTGTTCATTTTAAACTAAGAGATGAGTTGAAATGACTGTCTATGCTACAAATGCTGTCAAACTAAACTTGGCCCGATAATAATATTCCAACATCTGGCTGCTCCGGTGGGGCTGAACCTGTAATATGTTTAGTGTAAAACATCTGTTAAATTACTAATCAGCCAATGAATAAATGCTGTACGTATTAAAAGAGAGGAGAGAGTCTCACTTCGACGAGGCCCTGCAGTATCCTGACGAACATGACACAGCCGTAGTGCACACGCGCAGCAGAGGGGATGAACAGGTTGAGAATCGACGTGAGCAGGATAGCAGCACCAAACACCCTGCAGATCAAAGTGTGCACAGAACGAATTTACTAATGGTTTGAAATCATAGACTGGCCAGTTTAACTGTATCTGATCAGCAGCAACCTTACACTGACTGAAGGCACATCTGTAGAGCAGATGCAAAAACAAACCCTGAGCAAGAAATAAATGGCAAGAGCGATAGTAAATAACATTAACTAGTTATTAATTAGCCGAGGGCATCCGTGTCGAGTAGAGAAATCATTCTAACAATGCTGAAAGGCAGGAAAACACATATTTTATTGATTGTGTGTGAGATCTCATTTGCATGGGCTGCAGACATCTGTGTTAATGTGTGAAATGTGAAATCAAATTCATGCAAGTGAAATGGAGATCTCAACCTCCTCGAAGCCAAGATGTAAGAACAACGAAATGTAAAAACTGCATTTAACAGACTTGATCCTTTTATGTACAGTCTATTGTCTTTACTATAGTATTTGTATTTTACTATATTGTATAATATTCTTCTGTTTTCTGTATAGAGCTGCTTTAAAACAGAATTTGAATTTATCTCACATTTGAAGAAGTCTGCATCATTGATTCTGTTATTTTCCTGTTTATTACTGTGAAGCTGCTTTCAAACAATCTGTATAAAGCACTATATAAATGAAGGTGACTTAACAGACTATGACAATTTTGTGCAATAATTCACCAACATTTAAGAATGCAATTTACAAAATTAGATTTATGAGCCATTGATCAGATATTACATTTATGTAAATTACACACACACAAACACACACACACACACACACACACACACACGTTTTTTTCTGTGAATTGTGGTGACTTTCCATAAACTTATTTTATACTGACCAAACAATATTTTTTATCCCCTAACCAAACCCTAACCCTAAACCTACCCCTTACAGAAAACCTGTTTGCATTGTTACACTTTCAGATAAACACCATTTACTATTTGTAATCATTTTTTTCCCCTCGTGGGGACCTCAGGCTGGTCCCCACAATGTCAGGTTTTACTATCCTTGTGGGGACATTTGGTCCCCACAATGTAGCATAAACAAGTACACACACACACACACACACACACACACACACACACAGGCCTAACATTTTAGGTGTGAATGAATAATGACATACTAGTTATCTAAAAATATGAGTCTATTTCAGTCAAAGGGAGTTGTGTTGAATCAGGACGTGTCTCACAGTGAACACACAGAGCATGTGAGTCTGTCTGCTGGTTAATGAGCTCTCCAGAGGAAAGCCTGTCTGCTCTTCTGCATTCAGGGTTCATGGCAACCAAATAAAGCACACAAACGACATGATTTGCCCTTTGAAAAAGCATTTATACTGTTGCCAGATATAAACCACTATGTAAAATAAAATAAAACATACATAAATAAATATGTGTTATAATTAGTAAGAAATTAAATGTAGCCTATTACACCATTTTTGACATGGAAATAAATGCGCATTGTCAGTTACCTGTTGGCAGCGAGTCGTGAGCATATATATCCTCCAGGGATCTGTGTCACTATATAACCCCAGAAAAACGAGCCGTGGATCATTCCCACCGTCTCCGGATCCCAGTTAAACTTCGCTTTCTTATGAAAAGAAAAAAAAATGCGCACGGTTAATTCATCTATTCATTCATAAACGTAAAAAAAACCGCTTTGAAAGAAACATTTTGCATTTATTTAATTGTTTTATTTTGTGTAGGAGTGAATGTTGGACTGTTTCTTCATATAAAGGACTGGGCTGCTGAGGTGCTCTGGCTGTCAGTATCTGGCCCTCACTCTCACCTCTGTGATGATGATCTTGCCGCCCCGGTGAACGGTGCTGTTGTTGACCATGCCGACGATCGCGACTCCGAGGTTGCAGCGGATCCCGAACGAGATGCAGAAGCCGAGGCCGCTCATGATGGCGATGATGTAGCGGCGGGGGAGCCCGAAGCACGTGCAGTCGCACAGCGGCGCTTTCTTCAGCTGCAGCGGCGCGGGCCGCCCTTCCTCCGTCAGCTCGATCACCTCACCCGCTTTCTGCTGCTTCTCCATCACCCTGCGAGGACACATCTCCTCAAACACATCTCTCAACGCCAGCAGCTCGTTTCTTTCTTTCCATTTTTTTTATTATTATTTTATTTATTTATTTATTTATTTTAATTTTCTGGAGCGTTCTGGCATTAGTTTATAGGTAGTATTAAATAAAAAATAAAAAAACATTAAGAACATTTGAGTATTCGATCATCACACAAAAACGTCCCTGTAGCGTTAACGAAAGCAATATATAGAAAGTTCGTATAACGTTGAATTTAACTGATGTAGCCTAAAAAAAACAAACAAAAAAAACGGAACGTTTTCCGTTTGTTATAAGCAAACAGCTTATAGATACATAGATACAAAATACATCCCTCTGTTTTTAGAAACCATTGAGTTTATTCTCAGTCTACGATGAGGATGCTATCAACGATGTTTTGAGTTATTTAATAATTACGCTAAATCCATTAATCATTCAGGAAAAGAAAGGAATGGCAGAATTCTATTGCATATCTCTGTTCTGATCTATTTGGTCACGACTTGGCAAACTGAGTTATTTGAAACGCATTGCAGCATTTTTATCGAAATGCATTCCTATAGCTTATAAAAGCAGACGTAACCATATCTTGGTATAGTACAGGTTAAATACGATTTTTTTTTTTTTGTCGTTGATGACACATTTTTGTGGCTGCTTCAAGAGATTCATATACAGTATAAAATCAAAACATCTAAATGATATATTAGACGAAACGAAATATAAGAAATATAATTTTATATGACGTTGTGGCGTATTATTAACGGTTGTGCATCGGATCAAAGTGAAGATTTGTTATTTTTTCCCCTGTGATGTAAACCATCCACTGTTCCGTTCTGACTCTGAGCGTTTCATAATCTCTGGCCTAAATGCAATTCACAAAAATGCACAAAACGCTCTGAAAAAAAATCACTGTTTTCACAACGAATTTAGACAATGTTGAGAAGGTAAACGTGAAAAAAAAAAGAATTATTCTCAAATCTGAAATCGGATTGTGAGCTAAATCATTCGGGTTTTTTTTATTGTTCACAAATAAATACAAAAATATACCACTATCAATAATAATAATAATTTAATTAAAGGGACTTATTCTTAACTCGTCACGTCACGAATTTCTTTTCATGAATTATGAATTGAGCGCTGTGGGCTCCGAGGAATTCTTTCATCTCCAGATCTACACGCGATCACATCACGATCTTTAACGCCGGCAGTCATTTCTGTCTTATTTTCTCGAAACGAAAAACGTCGAAAGGAACGCGCTACATCACAGATTGATGAATGATTATGAATTATGTGATATATAGCCATCCTTATGTAGTTATCATTTGAATCTCAGAAGACATGTAAATTGTAGCCACTTGGACATCGATAATAAACGAATAATGTTTTTGTAGAGATCATTAGGCGTTTAGTACGTACACATAGTACGTTTTTTTGTTTTTGGTCTAATTTATTGAATGAAAGGGGTTAGATACCTGTGCATGTGTCCCAGGGTTTTCCCGGCCAGATTCCTCAGTCGTTCCTTACCGGGGGCCAAAACTCGGTCCTTTATCGTATCCATCTCCAAAGATATATTCCTCTCGATATTAATAAGAAATGTTAATTTGAATTGGCTGTAAGATATTTTAGCATATTCCTTGAGTGTGGAAACCTGAGCAGTATTTTTTGACCCAGTAAAAAAATGCTGTTTTATTCCTCGTAGACGACCTATAAACCACCGAGATAATCAATCAGTTAAAAGCTTGATTCACTGAAATGTCCTTTGAAACTTCGACTTCTGTAATTCTTCGGTTTTCCATTTTGCCGACATATTCTCAACTATAAACGAGAATATTCCGTCAGAATTCACCTCCGAAAGCAGGAAAATGACAAAGAAAGAGCGCGAAGAGGACTCTGGCGCGAGAGACGTCCAGCGAGTGAGCCGCGCGCTCCACACCTGCGCGCTCATCCGCTGCTAAAAGAGCATGAGCTGACATCGAGCCACTGGCAGACATACGGATGAGTCGTGTTATATTAGTCTTAGATGAACTGAGTGGTTTGTTCAAACATACACACCTTCAAGTAATCAGCTTTCACTTGCATTATGGGCTCCTGGACAATAGAGTGGGTTGTGGGGTCGGTGGGGTCAGTTATATATATATATATTTTTTCATTTCATTTATTCAGGAAAATTCATCGTAGAAGATCACACCGAATCCAGTTGGTTTAATAATTTAGGGAGGTAGGGTATGACAAAAAAAGACTGTTTTGTAATACGAATAATGACCACAAGCGGGCGCTCAAAGACAGGTCGGCACGTACTGGAGGCAATGCCCGGATCTGTTAAATTATTCATAAACATATAAACATTGCAATTCGTGCAAAAATGTATTTTTTTATGGAATTAGCATGCTTTTTCTATTTCAGCTTCTTATGTACATTTTTTGCATACACAAACATTCACACAAAGTAAAAAGTTTATTTACCATATTTGTTCCGTACATTTTTTTTAGACATACAAGCCAAATTGTTACTTAATGTAGGTCAATATAAGATATATATTTTTTGGCTTTTTACAACTTGATGTCACCATAAACAAAAAACTAAATTAGTTTTAAAATGGAAGTTTTGCCATTTGTAAAACATTTTGTTAATCAATGTTCAGTTTACATGTTACAGTTTTTTTTACAATCATTTCTGTACTAATATCGAAACCTTTATGTCATTTTTCAAAACTCTAGAAAAATAATTCACAGCTGATGATCAAAATGCACTTTTTCCAAATGCTTGGATATAACACACACGAGATCATTCGTTCATTGCACTAAAATCACCGGTTCAAAATGACCCAACTTAACATCAAAGTATTGCTATTTCAAAATTCAACTCACACATTACATCTAAGTGTCTATTATATCTTGAGTGTCTATTCATTTCATTACAATGATCTAACTATCAATTGATGCATCTGCTCAAAATGCTAAATAGCTGTTGCATTACACTTGATACATAGTTTTTATGGACAATGGTGAAAAAAATATTACATGTTTAGATTATGGAAGTAACGCTGAGTATGAGGACTGAGCATGTTCAGGTATGAACAGTTTCAAGATGCCTGTTGTTGAGAGAAAAAAAAAGGGGGGGGGGGATGGGGATTCCCAAAAATTCGATATCTTTGCTATATTTGTTTTTCCTACAGTAAATGTCTTTTTAGAGGGTGATACAGCTGGATGCTGATGAAAACCATTCATATTTTTGAATGAGGCAGGCTTTAACCTGCATGGCCAAGACATAGAGGAGAGGTTGAGAGTCCAGCGGATGAGAGGGGCCCAGAACGATGTTCGCTGGGGGGCCTGACCACCCCCCACTGAATGTGATTTTGAGGGGGCCCTATAGCAAAATCAGTGCAATGGGCCCAGAATTCCTAGCGACGGCACTGAGAGCAATCAGTTTCAGGCCCATCCACAGTTTATCACCTTGTATTTACCCCCATACTCCCCTTTCCTTACTGTAACCCGACTGAAGAATTTTTCTCCACATGGAGGTGGAAGGTTCACAATTATAGGTACCCTCACAAACAAGTCACTCTTCTCCAGGCCATGGATGATGCGTGCAATGACATCACAGGAGACCAATGTCAGACCTATTTTTCCCATGCCAGAAGATTTTTTTTCCAAGATTTTAGCTAATGAAAACATCCATTATGATGTG
>NW_015640057.1:1016960-1028108 GCF_001515625.1 Sinocyclocheilus rhinocerous
TGAGAGAAAAAAAAAGGGGGGGGGGGAGGGGGATTCCCAAAAATTCGATATCTTTGCTATATTTGTTTTTCCTACAGTAAATGTCTTTTTAGAGGGTGATACAGCTGGATGCTGATGAAAACCATTCATATTTTTGAATGAGGCAGGCTTTAACCTGCATGGCCAAGACATAGAGGAGAGGTTGAGAGTCCAGCGGATGAGAGGGGCCCAGAACGATGTTCGCTGGGGGGCCTGACCACCCCCCACTGAATGTGATTTTGAGGGGGCCCTATAGCAAAATCAGTGCAATGGGCCCAGAATTCCTAGCGATGGCACTGAGAGCAATCATGGTTTCAGGCCCATCCACAGTTTATCACCTTGTATTTACCCCCATACTCCCCTTTCCTTACTGTAACCCGACTGAGGATTGTTTCTGCTCATGGAGGTGGAAGGTTCACAATAGAAACCCTCACAAACAAGTCACTCTTCTCCAGGACATAGATGATGCCTGCAATGACATCACAGGAGGAGACCAATGTCAGGCCTGTTTTTGCCATGCCAGAAGATTTTTTCCAAGATGTTTAGCTAATGAAAACATCCATTATGATGTGAATGAGAACTTGTGGCCAAATCCACAAGACAGGGTTGATAAAAACATAGAAGTGCAGTGAGGAACACTACAAACAAGTCACTCTTCTCCAGGACATAGATGATGCCTGCAATGACATCACAGGAGGAGACCAATGTCAGGCCTGTTTTTGCCATGCCAGAAGATTTTTTCCAAGATGTTTAGCTAATGAAAACATCCATTATGATGTGAATGAGAACTTGTGGCCAAATCCACAAGACAGGGTTGATAAATACATAGAAGTGCAGTGAGGAAGACTCCAGTTGACATTTTACTCTACTGTAGATTTTTTATTTTTTTCTTATTTGAAGTTTTCTTATCTAAAGTTTTTCAAAAACCTTTGTTATGAGTTAATTATTTCATCAATAATTTTCAGATTTTGTTCATTGATTCCAGTGTCTGTAATTTTCTCTCTAGTCTATTACAATGATGTATGATTGTGTAGAACCATAATGAAACCTGAATCATGCGTTTTGTACAACTGTATTTAATGATTGTACTAACAACTACGCAGTGAAACTATGGTTATCTTGTGTGTGGGTGATCTAATGTAATGTTCCTATGCTATTTCATGATAAATGAGTTATTTGATCCAGTGATTGTGCAAATGCAAGTCTTCTTTAAAGATATGAATGCAGCATGCAAAGTTTTGAACATTGGACAGCCATTGGATTTGTGTTACAAATAATGACTGTTTTGAGTTAGAGTATTGAAAAATGACATCAAGGTTTTGAAATTGGTGACAAAATGATTGTAAAAACTTAAATTAATGTTCACTTTAGACCCTAATGGTTATTGTGATTTTTTTTTTAAGTACACAGCCAGTTTTATACACATCAGCACTCACCAACAGTGATGTTAACTGACAACATTTTATTTATTTACTTATTTATTTGTACTTTCTCTGTAGGGAGTGTTATTTGTGGATGAGTATTATTTGTGTAAGTTGATAAGTTTTATCAACAAATCAAAGTCAGTGGCATAACCAACATGCATTAAGCCATACTGTTGTTATGTGACAAGAAAATCATAAAACAAATCCTGTAAAGCCTCATGTGTGTTACAGTCAGGTTTTTAAAAAATTTGAAGTTGTTCAGGTGAAACTCAGCAACTCAAAGAAAATTTCACATCACTCTCTTTAAACAATGATGAGCCACAATACATTAAAACAGGTGAAGTGAATCACATTGATTATATTGTTACAATGGCACCCGTAAAGTAGTGGGATATATTATGCATCAAGTGAACAGTCAGTTCTTGAATTTCATGTGTTGGATGCAGGAAAAATGGGCAAGCAAAAAAGATAAGAGTGACTTTGACAAGGGGAAAATAGTAATGGCTAGACAACTTGGACAAACCATCTTCAAAACAGCAAGTTTTGGGGTGTTCAGTGCAGTGGATAGTAAGAACCAAAAGTACTGCAAGAAAAGACTCCAGCATCAGGGTCATGGGTGCCCAACGCTTATTGATACACATGCGGAGTAAAGGCTTGCCCGTCTGCTATGATCACACAGAAGAGCTACTGCAGCTCGAACTGCTAAAAAGCCTAAGGTAGCTGCTGACCGGTTGGAGAGACCACCTACACACCAGTGGTGTTCCCTGATGGCAATGGCCTCTTTCAGCAGGATAATTTGTTCAGGAACAGTTTGAGGAATATGCCTTGTCCTCCAAATCACCCAGATCTCAATCTGACTGAGTCTCGTTTACGTACATAACCCTCGTTCCCCGATGAGGGAATGGAGACGTTATGGGTTACGTATGTAACCGAGACGTTCCCTAACTATAGGTCACTACAAGTTATGTCGTGACAATATTAGGGGTCTATGGAAAACGCCACAACCTGAACACCGTTACAACCCTGTGGCACTACAAATGTTGACAAGCTTGTCAGACAAATTCTACACAAGGACGTAATGTTCCCAACGCCCCAGTGCAAATTTTGCTGACCTTGGTGCCCGCAGGGACCAAAGGTGAGTACATCGCTGCTGGAGATGGCCATGCTGCTAAGTCATGTCCACAAAAAAATTCTTAACAGAAGGGATTTCGACCTTCAGTGAAAGATTTGCTTCAGCTTTTTCCTATTTGTTGTTATCAGCTTGGCGGTAACAATGAGGAAGCGAGCCTTCCAAGGGAAGGGTGCTCCGGAGGCCACATCCTACACATAGGGTGGTGACATGTGGACACATTGATATGGACTGACCAAGGGGGCAGTACTACATATGGAATGGGTCTCTGAGGTAGGTCCTTCCTGAGAATAGGGATGGAACAACTGCCAGAAGAGACTGACAGAGCAAGCCTGTCAAGGGAAGACACAAGTGGAAAAACACATATGGGATTGCCCACAGGGAATCAAGCCACATGGACACTTAGCCCAGTACAGGGGCTGACTGGGACTCCGGGCATGCTAACACAAGTACTGGGCCTGCCACGAGACTGCTCCGAAAAGTCTGACTGCCGGGGGTGCTGGAGGATGCTCACCCAGGGTTTGCTGTCTGGGAAACTCACTGGGAGAGGAAAAAGGCGCTCACATCCGAGTGTGAGGGGGAATGGCTCAAAAAGCATGACACCGAGCAAGATCTTCCCGCAAATTACCTGTTACCCAACACACGGGAAGAAATTGGCGGAGAAAGAAATCTGAGGCTGTAAAACCTTGTGAAAGTGTTCGGTGTCATCCTGCTCACAGCTCTACAAATGTCTGCCAGAGAGGCGCCGTGTGCCAACGCATAGGAGATGGCAACACTCCGGGTGGAGGGAGCTCTCACACCCAGGGGGCACAGCTCGCCTTGCGACTGGTACGTCAAGGCAATGGCATTCACTATCCAGTGGGCCAACCTCTGCTTGGAGATAGCCTTCCCTTTCTGCTGACCTCCGTAGCAGACAAAGAGCTGCTCAGAGCTTCTGAAGCTCCGGTTGCGGTCCACATATATGCGCAACTCTCTTACAGGACACAGCAACGCCATGTATCCAGGCCGGGATCTCAGGACAACGTGGGAGTAGGCCGGCCTGAACATGAGGCACTCTTTGCTCACCAAAAATCCCTGGAGGTCCCCGACCCTCTTGATGGAAGTGAGCGCTGTCAGGAGCACTGTCTTAGCAGACAGAAACTTAAGATCGACTGAATCCAGCGGCTCAAAGGGACCCCTCTGAAGTCCAGCCAGGACGGTAGAGAGATCCCAGGAGGGCACCAGGGGTGACCTAGGAGGATTTTACCTTCTGGCACCCCTCAGGAACCCAACGATCAGGTCATGCTTACCCAGGGACAGGCCGTCCACTGCATCGTGATGTGCTGCGATAGCAGCAACTTACACTTTCAAGGTGGAGGGTGACAGCCTACGCGCCAACCTCTTGCAGGAAAGAAAGTACGACTCTAATCAGGCATCTTCGGGGGTCTTCTTGACGAGAAGAACACCAGTTCATGAACACACTCCACTTCAGGGCATAGGCTTGCATTGTAAAAGGAGCTCTAGCCTGAGTGATGGTGTCTACCACCACCAGGGGCAGATCACTTAAGTTTGCTGTGTCACTTAGAGCCACACATAGAGGTTCCAGAGATCTGGATGCGAGTACCATATGGTGCCGAGCTCCTGACCTTACACAGTGTCTGTGTGAGCAGGCTCACTGGGGGAATGCATACTTGCGAAGAGCCTGGGGCCAGCTGTGTGCCAGTGCATCCATGCCCAGGGGGGCCTTTGTCAGGGAATGATACTGCTGGCAGTGGGAGGACTCGTGGGAAGCAAACAGGTCCACCTGAGCTTCCTCGATTTGACTCCAGATCAGCTGGACTACATGGGGATGGAGTCGCCATTCTCCGGGGAGAGTGAACTGTCACATCGGCTGCACGATTGAGCTCCCCCGGAATGTGGACGGTGCGCAGTGACTTGAGCTGTGTCTGATTCCAGAGGAGGAGATGGCAGGCGAGTTGTGACATGCAGCGTGATCATAGACCTCCCTGTTGGTTGATGTACGAAACAGCCACAGTGTTGTCTGTGCAGACCAACATGTGCTTGCCGAGCAGCAGCGGCCGGAACTGCCACATGGCTAGAAGCACTGCCAGCAACTCCAGGCAGTTGATGTGCCAAAGCAGACGAGGCCCTGTCCAGAACCCCGAGGCTGCCTGCCCATTGCACGTCACGCCTAAGCCTGACCTGAAGGCATCTGTTGTGACAACGACATACTGGAACACCTGTTCTAAGGGCACCCCGGCCCGTAGAAAAGCAAGGTCTGCCCAGGGGTTGAACATGCAGCAACACATTGGCGTGACGGTCATGCTGTGTGTGCCACGGCACCATGCCCTTCTTGGGACTCGGGAATGTAACCAGCGCTGAAGTGGTCTCATATGAAGCAAACTGAATGGTGTGACTGCAGCTGTGGATGCCATATGCCCCAGGAGCCTCTGAATGTGTTTTATCAGAAACACCGTCCTGCCTCTCAAGGAACTCATTTGGAGGGGCGTGCTTTCATGCTCACTGAGTCTAAGTCCTTACAGAGAAAAGAACTCTGCACAGTGGAGAGCTTGCTCTTTTTCCCAGTTGACATGAAGCCCCAACTGGGGGAGGTGCCGGAGCACCAGGTCCCTGTGATTGCACAAATGTTCCTGAGACTGAGCCATAAGCCAGTCATCGAGGTAGTTGAGTATCATGTTGCCCACTTTCCATTATGGGGCAAGGGCGCCCTCCACGATCTTCGTAAAGACACGGGGTGACAGGAATATCCCGAAGGGGAGGACCCTGTACTGCCATGCCCGTTTGTCGCCTGGCAATCTGAATCGTGTAGCCAAGTCGAACTGTCCGAATGAGCCAGCGGGACGGGCTGGGTAGCGCAAGTCACACCCCGTGCAAGTGTCACCAAAGAGACAATTGACATATCCGCGGTGGTGCAGCGGTGAGGAGTCATGCTGGATAGCCCAGAAGGCATCACATTCTGGCTCATCACGGCAGAACTGCCCATGTCCCCGGAGGGACCGGCCAGAGATGTTTGGGGAGGCGTTGCATCCCCAAGCTGCAATCTCTTTGCCACTGGCCATAGGGGGCGTCATGGGCGAGAGTGAGGAGGCAGTGTGTTGCTCACTGTCAACCCACGAGCCTGGTAACCCAGAGGAAAAGGAAACTGCTCTTTTTTTTAACAGAACGAAATATTCTCCACCCGGCCCTCCCCCGGGGGAAGGAATGGTGCTGTCCTCGCCACCTCCAGAGAAAGAGCAGCTTCCCACATCTCTGGGTTGCCGGTGTCAGGGCCACTTCGTCGACTTTTTAGCAGACCTAGGGGCTGGCTGGGACACGGGGGTTCCACACTCCTGCGATAGGCTCAACGCGCCGACCTTGATTTTGTCTCAGCACAGAGCGGAGCGGCTCTGGAGGACACAGGAGGACGCCCCCAACGATGAGCAGACTGAGGCGTAGCCCACGACGAAACGGTGGCAGCTGGAAGATCACGTCAAGGCAGGATAGTCTCAGTCTGCTTCTGTACTGCCGAAAAATGCTGGGCAAAAGTCCTCGACAGTGTCGCTGAACAGGCCAGCCTGGAAGATGGGAGCATCAAGAAAGTGCACTTTGTCAACAACTCTCATCTCAACCAGGTTGAACCAGAGATGTCGCTCTTGGACGTTGTCTTCCTGAGGGATCACACCGTGACTTTTGTCGCCCGCAGAGCGAAGTCAGTCGCCGTGCGCAGCTCCTGCATCAACCTCGGGTCAGTACTATCCTCGTGCATTTGTTTTAGTGCCTTGGCTTGGTGGACCTGCAGGATCGTCATGGAATGCAGGGCAGAGGCGGCCTGGCCCGCAGTGAGAGCCGCTGACAGCTTACAGCTTTTGGAAGGGAGACGAGGACGATTTCTAAAAGTGGCGGTGTTTTGCGGGCACAGGTGCACTGCAACCGCTCTCTCCACCTGGGGAATGCCAATGTACCCCCTAGCCGCCCCGCCATTGAGGGTAGTGAGGACAGAGGAAGGAGACGAGTGGTTTCTGACCGTAAAAGTGGCCATCCACGACTTCGTCACTTCCTCATGCACCTCTGGAAAGAAAGGAACTGAGGCTGAACATGGTCGAGAGCCACGGCCTGCACCGAGAAACCAATCATCCAGCCGTGAGGACTTGAGACTGCACACCTCCTGCCCGGGCAAGCATGGTCGTCAAATCTGGGTCTGATTCGGCAGTGGCGACAACACCCGAGGGGGCAGCCCCACTGAATCTTCAACTTCGGAGGACGATAGCCCATCCCCCGATGCCGCTATTGACATCTGATCCTCAGGCAGTGCACCAAATGAAGCACTGGGGCCACTGTGAAGTGGGCGAACAGAATCATCTGGGAGCAGCATAGAACAAGCGCAGGGGGAGGAGTAAGAGGTCCGTGGGGACTGGCCCAGTAGAGGGGCTCTTATTGTAACCCTCAATCTCCCAGAGCACTAGCTGGCAGTCCTCTGCTTGTGGCAGAGAAACCAGAACGGGTAGTGACAGAGGAGTCTCGTACTTTCCTTTTAAGAAAGCAGAGACATGCACATAATGCGGGGCATGAGCCATCCACGAATGCGTCTTCAGCGTGTTTGATGCCCAGACACAGAAGACAATGCTCATGGCCGTCATCAGAGGACAGGAAACGACCACAACCAAGAGGACATGGATGGAGCGGCATCTTTAAAAAGAAGCGAGTTGTCCACGATTTGCTCTTTTAGAGAAACTGCTCTTTTAGTGGAAGCGCTGAATTAACAGGCACACTGCTGTTTGCACTGTAATGCCAACCAAGAACAGCCTCTTCTCTTTCCAGCTCTGAGACGATCAGCTTTGTGGAGATGAACCAAATTTACCCACTTAGCTCCAAAGCAAAAATTTTAATGAGTGGATGCACCTGTCGCCTTATATACCTGTATGCACGGGGAGTGGCTCAGCATGCAAAATCCACTAGCCAAATTTCATTGGCGTTTTCTCTTAAAATCAGTAAACCCCTAATGTTGTCACAACATAACTCATAGTGATGACAGATAGGGAACTGTGGGGTCTGCTGGACCAACAAACCTAATCCATAGAGATCCGCCTCAGCTTGCAGGACTTAAAGTATCTCCTGTTAATATTTGGGTGTCAAGACCACAGGACACGTTCAGAGGTCTTGTGGAGTTGATGCTTCAATGAATCAGAGCTGTTCTAGCAGCACAAGGGAAACCTACACAATATTGGGAAGGTGGTTTTAATGCTGTACCTGACCAGTGTAGAAAGTGTCATAAATCACATGTGCAGTACTGACCCATCAGTCTTAAGGAGCTAGGAAGCTATGAAGCTAACTTTATCATGTATATGAAATATTGTTATCTCTCAAAACCCCTGAAATTGACATAAAAATATAACAAAGCAATGTCCAGAACAATTAAACACTCGAGTGTCTCTGGTGTATCCAATAGTTTATTTGGGTGACAACAGTTTGACTAAAGTCTGGTAAAGTACCAGAGTACATTTCTGGTACATTAGCAGTACAGAAAAACACACTTGGATTCATATCCACATCCAAAATAACCATGCATAAAAATAGGCATAAAATCAACTTAAAACAGTAATTGTAAAGAAAAAAAAAACTGATAAATGTTAAGGCATAATCATTGATCATTTGATCACCCAGAACAGCTCTAGAACCGAAATGTCAAAAAGGACAGATAATGTTTAACTGATAAATGGCTTTTCACCTCATAGCACAGCTTGCAGATTATCAGCTACATAAACCAACAGTGAGATATTCAAACAGCATACATTTTTATGAATAACAGTTCTTATTATGTGAAACAGTGACTAAATTCTTCATATTTGAACCAGAGACTGAAAACAAAATATTTACACAGAATATCATGATTTCCAACTTAAATATTCAAGTCACAAATAACAGCAAATGCATATGTTTCTCAGCATCATTAGCATATATACACATGTTAAACTGTCAGCTGTTCATGGTCCTCATTATAACTTTTTGATTTGAAGTAGTCCAATGCCAAATGAATTATCAGATTGGCATATTTTAAATGAATCACATAATTTTGCAGATTCAAAGGGTTGTTAGTCACACATCTTCCTTCAATAACACTGAGATAAATTACTCCTCATTAAGTGCTTTGTGCAAAACAAACTCAAAGTGACACTGGCCTTCTGACCAGGAAAACACAGTAAATCAATTGGAAAGGAAGCACAAATATACACTCAGCATGGAGTTTGCATTTTGATAAAGGCACATATATTAGCTATGCCATTCAAATCACCAGAGCAACTCTGGCTTTGAGAAGATTGTTCCCTGTTAATCAATGTAAAGCTTTAAAGTGCAGATTATCTGTAACTATGAACACAGGGTGATAACTGCTTTATAAATAGTGTGAGTGAAGATTCAGCGCCTCCATCACCCGAACAGCACAGCTACAGCAAGAGTGTAGTTAGTGTGCATATTTATATACGTATGTACTCATGTTTGACATAGTCTCTTTTTTTTGTTTGTTTTTTTGCATACAATTTCAAGCAAATAAAATAAATCTAGCATTATAGGATGCTTTAAAAATCAGTATTGGTGCTGCATCAAGCTATGAAATAATACTGCAAAATAATAGTGCCAGTTTGTCTTAAATATTGTACAATTTGGATAAAAAAAGAAAATACTCTAAATTTACAAAAAAAAAAGAAACATGCTAGTATGTAATTGAAAAAAAAAAAAAAAATTTCCTGAAAACCCTTTTTAGAATTTCTTTATACATGAACTCAGAACATACAGTAAATAGAAGTGTTTAATATTTATAATGTAAAGGATCCATGCATATGTCTATGGTGTTAAGGCTTTTTATCTTTGGTAGCTTAAAGGCATTCTAAACAATAAAGTTTGTCACTGAGTACTTGTATTTTGACGCTGTGTGAAAGAGACACTCATCTACGCGATAATTCAGAGTAAATCACACAAAACCAGTTTATATTTCACCCAGTTTAGTTTTGGGCTGAAATCTAAGATTGACGTTTTGACCGACATTTCAGCTGCCAGACTTTCACACAGTGTTTCATACAGATCATAAACAGTCTGTATTTATGTTTGTAGTGTCTTATAGAGACATTGGCAACACTAACAGAGAACAATAATGTAGAAAGCATGAGAAAACCTAATTGTTCTTGAAGAGTGCAAGTGTCATTCTGCATAGACAGAAACTGAGTTACAGCTCATATGGCTTTAGGTAGATCTAAATACATTTAAACATGATCATACTTCATATCTCTTGTTATATTATACAAACTTTTCCTTTATGTAGGCATATCTCAGAGGTCACATGACTGAAAATGAGGGCTCTGGGTAACATATCATGGTTGAGGAAAACCCCAAAACAGTGGATGTGGTGTGAAAAGACTATCCAACATAAACTGTGAGATATTAGGAACCAGTGGCGTGTGATTTTGTATTGAAATAGAGAGGACTGATTTGAGACATGGGCTGAGTGAAAGCTTTCATGTGCTAGTGTCAAGGTCAGGAGAGGTCAGGCAGGCCTGTGTTAGCTCAGACAGTCTGAAAACACCTCCATCTTCACTGGCGTGGCGGCTGTAGCGGGACACGTGCACTGCTCGATGTTCGGGCCGTTCTGGCTGAGCTGGATTTTGAGTTTTTCCAGCTCGTAGTTGTGCAGGTACTCCTGGATGAGGTAGCGCTCGCGCTTTATACGGGCTTTCACATCTGACGGCACGTCGGGGATCAACCACGCCACAAAGAACTTCACCACAAACACCACATGCTGGAGAGAAGAAGAGTATTAGGACAAGTTTAGTACTTATTTCAGCACTGATGACATAAATGTATTGGAGATCAAAATGTTATAAACCGATAAATTTATAGAATTAATGAAGCAATTAGTCAGGGTGTAACTTCTTTATCATATTATTATTATTACTATTTTAAACAGAGGTCGACCGATGTGTTGGTTTTGCCGATTAATCGGCACTGATAGTTGATTGCCGGAATTATCGTCTATCTGCAAAAATCCATGCCGATAGTTTTCCGGGTTGCTTCCTTTGCTGGAGCGGCTGAGAAGGGTCTGCTGTCATTATATAGTACGAGGCGGAAATGATGAATAGCATGTGCTGTTTGTTTTGACACATGATAATGTAAAATTGTGTCTTTTTCAGCAAAACGTTTGTCTTTCTGTGGCTCTAAAAGTCTGAACGCTTTATATAGAGAGCTATAATATAGATTGTGCTTTCTTTTGCGGTTTGCTCTGATTTTTTTCTTACCGAAATTCAAACTAATCTATGTCACATTGTTCATTCTTGAAGTAAACTTTTGCCTGTTTGGTGATTAAATCAACTACCGTATTGTCCCGAATATAAGACGATGTTTTTTTCTTGGAAATACATCTGAAAAAACGCGGTCGTCTTATATTCGGGCCAATACGGTACTTTAGACTGCCGCTCGAGTTGAACGTGACGCGTCAGTCAGGTGTTTGTGATACCTGCAAGTTCTCCTAGACACTGTGCTTTTGCCCAGTATGTGACATTATATATATATATATATATATATTTATTTATTTATTAATATTATATATTTTTT
>NW_015640057.1:1028828-1035059 GCF_001515625.1 Sinocyclocheilus rhinocerous
ATATATATTTTTTTTTTTTCCAACATTTACTATTACAAATAAATTTTTTTAAATTTTAAAGTTTATTCTGTTAACATTAATTAAACTGTGAACTAACTGCACTTGTAGTGTATTTCAAATCTTAAAAGCAAATTTTTAAAACAACTACTTGCAGATAATATAATATTAACGAAATAAAAGACCACTTAAGTGTACTTAACTATGACTGTTTCTATGTTTCTTAACATACTTGGATACAATTTTGAAAAGATCACGTTGCAATTTCAAATGAAATATTTTACTATTAACTTATTATTTTACTGATTTTTTTTTAAAAGATTTTTATTTTTATCATATTTTCACTTTATTATCATAGGACAGTGTAGACGTGACAGGAAGCAAAGTCGGAGAAGAGAGGGGGGCGTGATCGGGAAAGGTCCTCGAGCCGGGATTCGAACTTGGGACGACCATAGCGTAACTGCGCTGTATGTCGGCGTGGTCCCACGATGCTATTGATATTTTATCATGCTTTAAAGGGCACTTACTTTGCAATGTTTACTAATATACTAAAGCACATGCAAAGTTTTATAATTTTAACTGTAGTGTATTTGATATTACATTTGAAGATATCACATTTTAAATGTACTAAATTAAAACTGCATCATTTGGGCAAATGGGCAATATTCAAATGCATGTTTCAAAAGTAATTATGAAATTACATATAAAGAAGTATTTCAGTCCTACTTAAGAGGTTCAAGTTCAGTTAACTGCATTTATTTTAAATTTAAACAAAAACATTTTCACTTTATAATACATTTCTAATACATTTTCAATTCAGTTAGTAAGTATGTATATTCTTTTAAAGCATGCTATAGTGTCTTTGTTTTTGACACAGGAATCAAGAGAATTTAAGAGCTCATACCTCCATAATGATGATAAATGCTAATTTGGCGGCGAGAATGTGCCAGAACTGCATGGTATGAGTGTACCGCTTCTCATGTCCTGGAGGGTAGCGGTAGTCACGGTACCTACAGCATCCACACAGCATTCATGTGTTTTATACATTTACCAGTGTCACAATAAATCTGTCAATTAAAAGATACAGTAAAAACATACACAACCGTACCTGCAGGTGGTGATGTTGGAGCTGTAGAACCAATCCGGGTTTTCGCCATCGTCTGGACGGTTTTTCGGTTGGAACTTTGAGATGTTGAAGACTGAAAGGCTGTTGTTGATGTATCCTTCCATCGTGCTCTCATTACCCAGGTGATACGCGTACTTATACACCAGCCGAGGGATCATGTCAGATGTGAATGAGACAATGAAAGCCTGAAAGACAAATAAATGACATCTAATACTGTTACACGACCTACTTTGATATTTCTATTCAGGATAAGCTTCATTACCAGTTTATAAGCAAATTAAAGGCTATAGAATTATCATGAAAATAATACAGTAAAGATGTAAGTAGGGCTGTCACTAATGATTATTTTGGTAATCGAGTAATCTGCCGATTATTCGGACAATTAATCGAGTAATCGGATAATTATAATCATTTTTTGTGGTAATAAAAACAGACCTAAGCGAACAATAGGTTTAAGATTACTTAAATACAGTACTAGATGCGCGTTAAATATCGCATGCGATTTATCGTGCAGCCCTATACAGTACATACATAATATTATACAACAGTTCGTTCTGGTTCTCAAATCTGATTGGTTGAGAACCGTGAGATATTGTACTGGTATCGCTGCAGGAACGGCCTTTCACAATTTTGTATCACTCCGCTTGTTCTAGCTGGGTCTATGTTTTTTTTTTATTATACACCAAGCTAATCGTAGAGTACGTTAGTTAATATAAGAAGAAACGTCTAGCTTCGCGGTCTCTCTCTCTCTCATTTGGATGCACGTCTTGCCGCATTGTTTCTCTCTTATAACCTCATTATTTCTCACTAATAACCTAACTGAAGCAGCACATGCCCTTGATACAAATTCTAAATGTGACGCATGTTTAACTGTCAACTTGAGCTTTGAATCCCTGGCGGAAGGAAGTAGTTCCGCACAAAAGAGGGTTTTATTAGGCACTCCGTTGTTTCTTGTTTAATTACACACATGTTCCGTCGAACTGTTGTATAAACACAATATCACTCTCGTACTCGAGTGATACCGGCTCTATATCAGTGGCTGTGATTGCCTCTGGCCCCATGCTGATATAGAGCTTGAGTGATATTGCTCATGTAATGAGGCAATAATTAGTTCAAATAAAGTATCAAAAGTGAGTAATCATATGGTCTTATTGAACAAAACTGTTAAAATATTATGTATTACAAACAATATAGCTAATGTACAATAGGTATTATAACAAATGCTTGCAGAGGGTGCCAACGGCCTGACGATTGTTTTTACACTTTACTGCGCGATCTTATCCTTGATTAATATTGACTAAACATCATTTAATTCAAATGTCCACTTAATCTTTAATATTTGTCAATTTCTTTATGACAGAAATGCTATAGCCACTGTAATTTCTCGAATAACTCAAGAGTGACGGTTAAACTTTTATTTTGAAATCGCGACCAACAGTTAGCATCTTGAGAAAGATATTGATGTATTCTCCTGTGTTTGCGTGGATTTAAAAACGATTTACCTAACAAATCTGATTAAATGGCACATGCTGCGTTCCCAGGTGAACATTACAATAAACCCAAACTCACAATATGCAGAAATGGAGTTTGAGACGCTCCACACGTGTAAATAATAACAGTTCAGAGCCGTTCTGAGATGCACGTACGTAAACCTGCATCGCATATATTTATTTAATTGAATCGTAGCGTTTGTGAATTCACAATTCGTGAACGGGAAGTCGGAAAGTCGTGGCTTAATGGTCAGACTCGTAACCCAAAGGTTGTGAGTTCGAGTCTCAGGTCCGGCAGGGAGTGAATGTACAGCACTCTTCCCACCTTCAATACCACGACTGAGGTGCCCTTGAGCAAGGCACCGAACCCCCAACTGCTCCCCGGCCGCCACAGCATAAATGGCTGCCCACTGCTCCGGGTGTGTGTTCACTGTGTGTGTTCACTGCTGTGTGTGTGCACTTTGGATGGGTTAAATGCAGAGCACTAATTCCTAGTATGGGTAACCATACTTGGCCACATGCCACTTCACTTCACAATAGCATTATGCTTTATTATGATTTTTAAATGGGTTTTATATAGCATGCAGCCGTGGAAAATGGTCTAATAATGTGTTTCATGGATTCTTGTCCGTGAAATGCGCCACTTTCGGTATTTTGCCAGTTACTCGACACGGACAAAATTCAATCGAGGATTTTTTTTAAATCGAGTACTCGGTTGAATCGAGGAATCGTGACAGCCCTAGATGTAGGTGTACTAAAAATTCATATAAGCTGGTTCTTGTTAATGAATCAGTCCAAAAGACTCACTGAACAATCAGTTTGAATTGTTCAACTAACTCTGACGTAGTCAAAGTGGTTCCCGACTCATTATTACTACAGACTCACATTGGTAACCACTGAGAAAACAGCGATCATGTTGAGGATCTCGTTCCATGCGCCGATGTTGTGCACTTTGGCTGCCACGGGCCGGCGGAACTGAGTGGTGAATTTCCAAGCGTCCACTCGCACTTCCAAGATATTATTCATCAGAGCCAGCAGAGGAGCCAGCGGGAAAGAGGCCACAAACAGGGTGATGAAGCCAAACTGGATAACTGCAAAACAAAGACGAGATGTTTCTCCATATATAGACGAGCTACAGCGCCATCTGTCAGTAAGACTGAGTTACTGCAGGCTGAAAGTTTGTTCATATAGAAGTTGATGGTGTATGGAGCCCCACACATGACATGCGAGAGAACAAATATTTATATATGAATTAACAATTAGTTCCCATGACTTACTAATACATCTACTATTTTTTAATAGTAAAAAACAATTTTTTTTAGTTTTACTAATTCATTCCCCTATTTTATGTAAATCGTGCATGTTTTACTAATTTGTTACCTCATTTTAGTGAATTCATGGGTATGTTTTACTAACTCCTGTCCGCAGTTTCATAAACCCCATCCTTTTTTTGCGTAGTGAGAAAAGACTTCTATTGCTGCTGTTATAAAAGAAGTATGACAGGGCTGTAACGGGGATGTAGCCTATTCTCAAAGAGGGTGCATTCGGATATTCACAAATCATTCAACGAACACAACAGATTAATAAATCGTGCGCATGATGTACTTAAAAAAAGGTGGTGACGAACTAGTAAGTCGTGTAAACTAATTGTTAATTTATGGCCACAAAATATATATTTTTTTCCTGCATGTCATGTCTGGGGCTTTGTATTGGTGAGTTAAAGTAAATCAGTGTTCATTAAGCTACTTTTAAACTGTAGTCAAGTTACAAGCTACTTATGGTTTAAAGTAGTTAAGCTACATTACTTTTAGATACTTGCCTTTAAAGATACTTTTTTAAAAAGTAATTTTTAAAGTAATACTTTAATCGTTTAAAGTAATTAGCAACACTAAAAGTTTTACAAGACTAACAACAAGAAAAAAGGAAATATTTTTTACCATTTACAGATGTTAATTAGGGTTTTTGTAGCACATCCAGTTCTCAAAAGTCCTGTGAACAAATGTTTTGTATGTGTTTTATGGCCTTATTTCAGTGACTTAAACATTTTAGTTTTTCACTAACCATGCATAAACATTGTTTTCTCAAAAACATTAGGGTTTTTGTAGCACATCCAGTTCTCAAAAGTCCTGTGAACAAATGTTTTGTATGTGTTTTATGGCCTTATTTCAGTGACTTAAAAATAGATTTTTTTTTTTCACAAACCACGCATAAACCACACATAAACATGTTGCTTACATATTATTTTAGCCCAGTTTGTGCTGAATACAGTATAATCCGACTTTAGCCATTAATATGTTTTTAAGATACAGCTGAAAACAGCACAAATGTAAGGGCATGTATGAAAACAAGGCTGCGATGGACAGTGGATTGTACTGTTGTTTAACAACATGCCAACTGATCAGCCGACGTTTCCAAAAAACATTCAACAGACAAAAAGTAAGTAAGTTTATTTGAAAATTAAGACAAGTGCATGCCACTGCAAAGACCGTAAGTTCATCCCTCACAGCCTTTTTTTCCATGGTGTCTACCCTGACCTAAGTCTAGAGCAGATCATAACTCACTTAAAATCTGGACAATATTAATTGGGCACAAAAACAACGAGGACCTCAATTAGGGTGACAGATTAAAAATTGAACCAGGGCTTTCAATTGATTAGAAACATTTATTAACATTTTAATTTCTAATTGCACAATATTTGCTGAGAAAAGCGCTTACATGAAGAGGTGTAAAGGCTTTGTACAGTCAGCCATTTTTTTTTGCAAACTAACAAGCCCTGACAGAGTGATGGGGACCCCAGCACAACGCCGGCTCATTACACAGCAACATATGAAACAAATAAGTAAAGACTTGGGCATGACATTTTGTAGCCTGACTTTTATGAACTTTATGAACCACAACAAGTTCAACTACAAAGTATTCCAGAGAGCTGTGTAATAATTTAAAATATTGATTTTATTTTTTAGATATACTTTATGAATAGTTATTTTATATATATATATATATATATTAGTGCTGTCAAACGATTAATCGTGATTAATCGCATCCAAAATAAAAGTTTTTGTTTACATAATATGTGTGTATGCTGTGTATATTTATTATGTATATATAAATACACACACACACACAGAGCATATATTTTGAAATTATATAAAATTATATATCATATATAAATATATTTAATATATAAATGTTACATATTTTTCTTAAATATATACATGCATGTGTGTGTATTCATATGTACATAATAAATATACATAGTACACACACACATATATTATGTAAACAAAAAGTTTTATTAAGAGGCCGAGCTGACTGAAGCTCTGCAGGTCATGATCCTGCTCCCAGCGGCTGTACAGACTCTCCGGATGATTACGAGCGCTTCTGCTCACCCACCAGTTACACAGCCAGCTACACACAGACAGAGATACAGTGGTGTATTGTAACAAAGTAATAATAAGTACTGTAACGAAGTAAGTATTTTTTGGGAGTATCTGTACTTTACTTGAGTTTTTATATTTCAGCCAACTTTTACTTTTACTCCACTACATTTCTTAATTAAAATTTATACTTTTACTCCGATACATTTCCCCGAAGCATATTCGTTACTTACTACATACA
>NW_015640057.1:1035090-1036170 GCF_001515625.1 Sinocyclocheilus rhinocerous
ACTAAAACTTGACTAGACTAAAAAGAGTATGAACGTGACTAAAACTAATAAAAACTAAAATGACAGTTTCACACAAAGACTAGACTAAAACTAAAATTAAAACAGGCCGCCAAAAACAACACTAGTCTCCTCTGAGATACATAAACGGTGTAAATACATCTAAATGCGATTTCAGATGCAGATTCCAGAAATGTTTTCTTATGTTGGAATGAAAGACACTAAGTAAAATACATAAAACACCACCCACTAACAACACATACACAACGCATGAACATGCACAGGAACACATATTACGTGGATCTGAATCATTCACTTTCTCGGTTTATTATCATCAAAATAGACACTAGATTCAGTATATACCATGGTCATGCAACAGATTATGACAGTTATGAATGTGTGATTATGTCATGTGGACTTACGGGACGAGAGCTTCCTGTATGTTCCCCCACACCTGTTTACCCACCATCACGATCACTAACTGAGTGGTTAACTCAATCAAACAGCCGCCTGGCTCGCACTGAAAACACAATTATGATGATCAGAAATAAACCGGTCTAATAAGTATAATATTAAACGATAATGTATATTTTCATGAATGTATTTTACTATTATCCTTAAAGGGTTAGTTCACCCAAAAATGAAAATTAGGCTGTGTTTTACTCATCCCAGAGGCATCCTAGGTGTATATGACTTTCTTCTTTCAGACGAATCCAGTCGGAGTTACAGTATATTAAAAATTGTCCTGGCTATTCCAAGCTCTATCATTGCAGTCAGCGTTGCAGTGCTTCAGTCCAAAAGAAGTGAAATAAAAAGCGCCCATCCATAAAAAAGTGTCTCACACGGGGGGTGAACAAAGGCCTCCTGTAGCGAATCGATGCGTTTTTGTGAGAAAATATCCATATTCAAAACGTAATGATCACTTTAATCTCGCTTGCGCCAACAGTTGTACACGGAAGCAGCTCCGGGCGGATGACGTATGAGTGCAGCGTTGCGCATGCGCCGGTGAGTCTCGTGAAAACCAACGTTTGTTAACAGGAGCAAAGGAAGCAAAGTTTCCTCTTGGCTTATATCGAAATCCTC
>NW_015640057.1:1036252-1063752 GCF_001515625.1 Sinocyclocheilus rhinocerous
TTTTTTTTATGGATAGGCGCTTTTTATTTCACTTCTTTTGGACTGAAGCACTGCAACACCCGCTGAGTGGCATTAAACAGCTTGGAATAGCCAGGACAATTTTTTATATAACTCTGACTGGATTCGTCTGAAAGAAGAAAGTCATATACACCTAGGATGCCTCGGGGGTGAGTAAAACAGCCTCATTTTCATTTTTGGGTGAACTAACCCTTTAAACTCTATACTCAATTAATATAAATTAGAGATCCATTGGCAACAACAAATACATAACAAAGGTTTAAAAAGTAAATAACGGCATGGAGAAGAAAAAGAACAATACAACTTTAAAAACAGGCTCATGGGATCTCAGGTCTACCTCTTCATTTCTCCACTTGCCAAACATGTAGGCATAGTCTCCAGGGTAGCCCACGAATTTGCCCTTAAAAAAGGCGACGTAGAAGCAAGAGGAATAGTAGTTGACAAACTGGAAGAGGAACATCTTCACCGTTAGCTTGTTCTCGTACTCCACATGGGTTTTGGGAACCTCTGCGGACAGAAGAACAAGTGAATAAAAATCAGTGCACAAAAATCTTTACATTACGGAAATACTTTACTAACTGAATATACGATTGTTTCTCTTATTGTTTATTACAAGATACAGAACACAAAATGAATGGACTGGATCAAATCAGAAATTAGAAAGTGCCGAGGTCAAATAAATGCAATAAATAAAAAAAATAAAAAAGTTTTAAAACAGAAACCAACAACAACAATAACAAACAATAATCTAATATAGTTTTTTTAGGTGTTGTATTTATTGAAACATTACATTTAAAATGTTTTTAAAGGTTTTAGGTGGAAAAAAAAGAGGCTGGGAGTCCGATATACTTGTAAAGACTCACCCATATCAGTGATCTTTATGGCTACGCGCTCATACAGGAAGTTCAGAATCATGATGATGACAAAGTTGATGCAGGAAGCCGTGACGGATGTGGCTAACTGCGGCGTGATAAGGGATCCAACCACATCCAGCTTATTGGTGGGGCTGTCCTTCATGATGCTGGCAAATGCCGCAAACACCGCCAGACGGTACGCAATCACACCGATTATACTGGCGATAATCAGAGAGATCTGGGTTTGGGAGTGAGAGAGGTACAGGTCATACACACATAAACACACAAAACTCACTCGCTGCAGTTACTATTACTAACTCAATACTACTCAATTATCCATGCAAAAATATTGTTAAAAAAGAAAAACTAAATTATGAACATGCAGTGCTTACTAGGACACGTCAAAACAGTAAAATGCTACATGATGCTGGTAAAAACATGCATCCTCAGGCAAAATGTTCTACAGCAAACATCAGATTTACTGATTTAACTAACTTACTGCTGTGTGATTCTGTGTCCATACAGTCCAGCGACTTATTAACATTCAATATTGAGTCTTACCCATATCATGCAATAACCTATCTATAACCTATATATATATAAAAAACACTCCTCACGCAAAGTTTACAGGAGATTTGATTCACATTTGATTTCAAATGTATTTGATATTAGCATGTTGCTAAGCTAACAACTCTAATAAGAATGAAAGTACATAGCAAGTGCAAATATTGAGTAAACAGTTTGCTGCTACATAATTTTCTAGATATATTTCGGTATTAATAACATACTCGTATATGATGTCCTAAGCTGTCATATGTAGGCAGCTCACTAACCGTTGGAACAGAGCTAATATATTCAGTGGAGGTCAAAAATCTGAGACTACTAGTGAAAATGCTTCTGTATATTTATTTATTTATTAAAAAAAAAAAATTCTTGTATTTGGTGTGCCTCCCTTTTGCTTTAATGGCTAGAGCTAAACAAAACTCCAAGCATGATTATCCAGCATGATTTGAAAATGCTTCAAAGTTCCAGAGAGCATTAAACAAATTTGCTTTTTGATTATTGAAGAAAGGTGCAGAATCTTAAATTTTTTTTTTTTGTTCACAATATCATAACATGTACTGTGTTTAAATATCTGAAAACTTCGAAGTTTCCAAGTTTAATTAAATTTTGAATCCCAGTTTTTCATTGTTGTCTAGGACCTTTGGACCCCACTGTATTTTTGTACATCGCTGGCATTATGTGCTAATATAAAAGGTGCTTATAACAATTTGACATAATTTGTTCTTCAATATATACAGGTGCATCTCAATAAATTAGAATGTCATGGAAAAGTTCATTTATTTCAGTAATTCAACTCAAATTGTGAAACTCGTGTATTAAATAAATTCAATGCACACAGACTGAAGTAGTTTACGTCTTTGGTTCTTTTAATTGTGATGATTTTGGCTCACATTTAACAAAAACCCACCAATTCACAATCTCAACAAATTAGAATACTTCATAAGAACATAAAATAGAATACTTCATAATCCACGACATTCTAATTTATTGAGATGCACCTGTATATATTGAAGAACAAATTATATATATATACACACACATACATACATACATACATAAAATGAAATGATTATACTGAAATTAGCAGACAGTTTTGATGCTCACCCAGAAGAGGACGGTGGCCCCGGACAGTATTGAACGAGCACACTTGCTTGTTAGAGGTAAATAAGGCTCCATCTCCTACACAGCAAGCAAGCAAAGCAGGGATCATGAGCAACCACCACCACACACCTAATCTAGCACTGTCCACACGGCTGTCTTCCTGTTTATAACGAGTCATTAAGTATACGACTACAGTCTTTCAAAGCTGCGATCACACTGCAAGCAGGCTGCTAATGCTACACACTCTCACACACACAGCAATCCCATCTACAGTATCGTCGTCCTGTGCCTGCCTTACCCACAAAACAACAGTGGCCCAGCACAGGATAAACCTGCCTGCTTTATCAGCTGGGCTCTGGTCTAGAACCCACTCCTGTTCCTACACAATACGAACAAAGCCAAACAAACACGCAGATTATCTAGTTTCTCTGTTGGCTGGTGGATAAACTAACCTTGACTACCGTTTGTGACATGACAACACCTAAAGTGACTTTGTAGCTTCATATTCTGCCCATTGTCTGTCAAATTATACTATTAAGACCTCAGAGTTTTACAAACCTAATATACTCAAACCTAATATATGTGACCCTGGAACACAAAACCAGTCATACGGGTACATTTGTTGAATTTTTTCTGAATAAATAAGCTTTCCATTGATGTATGGTTTGTTAGGATAGGACAATATTTGGCCGAGATACAACTATTTGAAAATCTGGAATCTGAGGGTGCAAAAAAATCTAAATACTGAGAAAATAGTCTTTAAAGTTGTCCAAATGAAGTTCTTAGCAATGCATATTACTAATAAAACAATAAGTTTTGATATATTTATGGTAGGAAATTTACAAAATATCTTCATGGAACATGATCTTAATATCCTAATGATTTTTGGCATAAAAGAAAAATCTATAATTTTGACCCATTTGACCAATGAATTGTTGGCTACTGCTACAAATATACCTGTGCTACTTAAAGGAGCACTTCACTATTTTTGAAAATAGGCTCATTTTCCAACTCCCCTAGAGTTAAACAGTTGAGTTTTACCGTTTTCGAATCCATTCAGCCGATCTCCGGGTCTGGCGGTAGCACTTTTAGCTTAGCTTAGCATAGATCATTGAATCTGATTAGACGTTAGCATCTCGCTCAAAAATGACCAAAGAGTTTCGATATCTTTCCTATTTAAAACTTGACTCTTCTGTAGTTACGTTGTGTACTACGATATGACTAGGAACTATACTCTCATTCCGGAATGATATTGCGCAGCGCCTGAAAATAGTCCCAGCTAGGTAACTTCCATTAACTCTAGGGGAGTTGTAAAATGAGCCTATTTTCAAAAATAGTGGAGTGTTCCTTTAAGACTGGTTTTGTGCTCCAGAGTCACATATATGGTTTGTAATCTGATTGAATATGACTTTTGGAAATGAACACTAGGTTCTACAATGCAAAAATGATTTTCTTACTTAGCATTTTTGTCTTGTTTTCTAGTATAAGTAGTATCTAAAAATTATTGCGTCAAGATGCATGTACTTGAGTAAATGTAAAATTTACTCAAATAAAATGACTTACGATATTATGTCTTCTTTTCTAAAGTTTGTGTTTTTTTTGCTTAAAACAAGCAAACATATCTGCCAATGGGGTAAGAAAAATAATCTTTATTCAAAGGCTAAACAAGATTATTTTCCATGTTTCATTGGCAGATATTTTTGCTTGTTTTAAGCAAAACTTAACAAAATTTACATTTCTTCAGAAAACAAGACATCTTAACTCATTTTACTTGTCAAGTAAATGCATCTTGATGCAAGAATTGTTAGATATTTATACTAGAAAACAAGACAAAATACTAAGTATGAAAATTTTTGCAGTGTACAGATTTGTCACTCAGGGGCCATTCGCACAGAATGTATCTTTGCATCTAAAAACGCGAGACGCAGCACTCAGGAATGTTTTTTTTTTTTTTAAGCGCAGCGCAGAATGCCTCTTCTGCAATGTTGCTGTCAAATAAAATGTTGCAATGGCAACTTGCTAATTTAAACAAAATCTTGCAATGCTTGCCCCGCCTCTGCAGTCTTCTAATTGGTCCACTGCTCTGGAGCTGACATTGATGAGCGGCACTGCGTGTAAATGTTGAAATTCCTGTCTTAAAATGTGGTGCTCATGTGTGAGACATTGCATGAGATGTAAGACGCGAGTACATCTAGTGCATGTTTACATCGGGAAAAAAAAGCAATAGAAAAGTAGCACAATGGAATGGAAAAACACATTTTGTGTGAACGTCCCCTTACTCTTTCCCCATTTAATGAACTATTGTATGTGGCATTCACTATGTTCAGCTAATAAATACTGAAATTACATCTTTCCAGACACTTTCTCGAGGATGAAAAGCTTTATAAAACAGGAGATGTGTACCAAGACCTTGTTATGTCCATCCATCACAGCCTTATCTTCATTTTGTCAAATTAAATATGCCATCTAAACTGACTAATGGGTCTAATATGAGCCACTCAGCCATCTCTCTGAGTCTAGATAAACGTTTTCTGATCTTTTCGACTCGCCTCACTTGAAATACAAAAAAATTAATATTTTAAAGCTAATATAAAATCCGCTGAAGGAACAGTTACAAATCAGCGATGAACGGCTGCAATACAAGTTTAACAAACAGTTAAATTCAGAACAAAGGGTGAAATTCAAGAACATTTTGCAATGGACATTTATAATAAGTACACAAATTGACAGTTATCCGTAGAATAAAAAAAGCCAGTATATACTGTATAATTACTCATGCTTTACATCAGGGTTCCTCATTCATGATCCTGAAAGCCGTATATATATATATATATATATATATTTATTTTTTATTTTTTTTTATAAGTTATTTAAAAATAAATAGTACTAAACAATGCATAAAAAAAAAAATCTTTCGGAGACCAGGAATGAAGAACCTAGCTCTATATGATCAAAACAATTATTTGCTTTAATATAGTTATTCCTGGTAAAACTACACACTGACAAATCGTTGGTTTAAGAGGTCATCAGATATGTATGCGTACTTGTGTGACACGGTTGAGCCGGAGGTGGGTGCACTTGGTCTCGTATTCGGGTCTGAGCTGCAGCTGTTGCTGCTCTTCCTCCATGTCCACCAGATCCCACTCGTACTCCAGTTGAGCCTGACGCCGCTTCCAGAACTCCAGGAACAGAGTCACTGACGGCGGAGAAAAACTACAACTTAAAACTCATACATTGTGTCTGTTTCCTGGCTGCATACAGTGCTGCAAGGATGATGCATTTTTGTACTTTAGCAATTCTGATCCCATTGTCCTGAAGTTAATGTTTTTTGAATGTGTTTTTGGTTAAATGTCTGAAATAAGGTCTGTGTTTGACATAAGCTCAATATATTTTCATGTTAATTCTACACCATAAAATACATCAGCGATGCCATCTTTTTTTTTTTTTTTTTTAAGCTTTCACTTGTATTGAAAAAGGCAGTGTCTAAATGAGACTACAGAGGTTGTCAGTGATCGTCACAGCAAAACTCATTTCCTCACTAGTCACTACTTATTACTAACTATTCTAACTCAAACTTTCAGGGACAATTGTTTTTAAATAAAGACTAAAGAGTTGTCTGAAGCTTATGCACGTTGAAGTCATGTGACTGCAGTTTGTTTAGCCTTGTATTTAGGCTTCAAATTAAAAGTTGTGTTCATGTGTGAAGATAATCACGTTGAACGAAACGTGTAAGAATCGTAAACTTTCATTGGTCACGGAGCTTATTTTCTGCATGCTTCAAAGTCTAATGGTTTTTGTCGACAGAAGTGATGCTAACTTCTGGGTTGGCCTATAAAAACACATCATCACTTCAGCTTTCTATTGAAACACTCCTATGACGCCCCACTTTTGCATTATCTGCATATTACGATTGTTTATAAAATTTACTAAATATATATAATTTAAAAGAAAATGTTTTTTATGCTACCAGATGTCACAATATACTAAATACAACACTTGCCGTAAATGACTGACTGACAACATGAGTATTTTACTAAATGTTTAAGAACAAGTATCATCTTTTACCATTAGGGGCAGTCAGAGTAAAAGAAAATATTACATATTTACCAACTTTAGGCAGCGTATGTGCCATTTTCATGATCATGATCATAACAATTAAAACTACATCCAAATATTAATACATTCTCTTAAATTATGGCTCATCCCTATTTTCATTGGCTGATCAACTGACATCAAACTGCATAAGTTATGACAAGCAAAGAAGGTGTAGGCAGTAGTTTGATGTAACAAATACAGACACAGGTAACAACAGATACAATTCTAGAACAGTTACAAGAGGCACTACTCACCCCATATTCCCATGAATATTGCAAAGAACACCGTCGCTGTGTTGTCAAACAGATACGATTGCTAAAAGGCAATCAGATTGATAACTTTACATCAAAATCATGCTCCATAAGTAAATAATTAAGTAAATGAATAAAAGATGGACAGTTATTTGTTCACTCACCCATGAGGAGCTACAGGTTGTGCTGAGCATCCAGTAGCCACATTTCTTATCACAGAGAGGACACATGACAATCTGCCCACCAATGGTCTCATTACAGATCTCTTTACTGCATAAAACAAAAAAGCGGTCTCAGAAATTGTTTCTGTGAACCCAGACTTCACTTGTGTTGTAGGCCTTAAGCCTTATGTCACATGCCATTGTGTTTCTAATGCATTAATTGCATTCTTAGCAGTGCCACAAGGGGCGCTATAGCACCGTCGTCTTCTCTGCTCAGTTTTAATGGGCCCTATCATACACCCGGTGCAATGTGGCGCCAGGCGCAACGCAAGTGTTTTTTGCTAGTTTCAGCCCGACGCAGTTGTCATTTTCATGTCTTGTGCCACGTTGTTTAAATAGCTAATGCATTTGCGCCCATTTGTGCGCCTATGGGCGTGCTGGTCTGAAAACGAGGTGTGTTCAGGCGCATCGCTGGCGCATTGCTATTTTGAGGCAACTGAAATAGACTGCGCCATTGACCAACTCAAACCTGGTCTAAACTCTGGCGCAATATTTTTTCTTTGTTATTTAAAGTGCGCGTTAGTAATACGCGCCTATAGACGGGTGCACAACGCGCGTACACTATGCTTATTACACACACAGGGATGCGCAGCAGCACACAAAAATTTTTAAAAATGAAAAATTTAATTCCGCCATGTAAATAGCGAACCCGCCATGGCGCGAGCGCAACTGGCTTTTAAAGGGAATGGGAGATGAGACTCTGATTGGTTTATGGCACGTTATGCCCAAAACACACCCATTACTCAATTAAGAGAATAGGGACAACACTTTTAGACAATGTGCTGGGCACGCCAACCGTTTTTCCCGTCGTTAAACTAGCAAAAGTGGATTCGGACACGCCCCAAGCGCAATTGCGCCGTGCGCTTTAGACCATGCGTTTAGATCGTTAAAATAGGGCCCTATATGTTACATGTTTTACATGTTAACGTAAAATTGTTAAGTCAGTTTTCTAATTTGTTCATTTTAACACCTATTCTGGTGTGTTACTGTAACACAGTTTTTGTTAGTGGTTTGGTTTGATGTAGAAAAGACTGTGGTAGAAACCAAAACGCATTTGTGTTCTCCATCTCTATCGCTCAACAAATGTTTCCTTTTCCAGTAAAATCACAAAATATACCATACAGCAGAATATGTCAATGTACTGATATATATCTACTGACAAACGTATATATAAACTGACAAACATGTTTTATATTAAAAAAATGTCAGTCGAGCAACATTTGAATTTCAGGCAAGAAATATTCTTCTGAACCACATCATGTTCAGGCGGGGACTGAGCCCTGAAATCGTGAATTTCCATCAGTGTCGTTAAAATAGGGCCCCTTGTCTTATCCTCACCTCCAGACGTTTTCATCAAAGCTGGCCACACCATAGATGAAACAGAGCAGACCAACAACTGCGGCATAGGTCAGCATCTCTGTGTAGAAACCCAGCCAAGCGAAGTAGATGCCGATCTTCTCTCCATAGTACTTCCTGTGGTACAGGAAACACATTATTCAACGAAACCTCCATCCACTTGCTCAAAGTGTCAGCAACACCTCACATTCTCTAGATTTCATCTATTTGGTGATCATTTATTTAAAAAGGAACCTTGAGTTAATTTCTAAAACAAATCAGTGCAAAACATGCATCAGCCTATTTGAGTAATGATAAAAAATATTGCAGCGCTTTCAAAATGCTATTAAGTTCACTATACATAATTAGACAAGATATGTGATTTTGATGATTTAAAGAAGCACTTTTAAAAAGAGCAGTTATTTTGATGTGTTAGCAAACATACTAAAACACATGGGGGGAAAACATTATTGCAATTTTACCTGCAGTTTGTTATTTGATATCACTGTAAGAGCCATTTTGGTCTTTACTTTGAATTGTTATGTATGTGTATGTGATTGTTGGGTGATTGTTCACAAAATATAGGTGAGAACCTTCCTTCAGGTAACAGGTGTTGCTGGAGGGAAGGTGCACACAGTTTTTTGACCGCTACGCTAGGCTGTTTGTAACGCACTATGCAAGTCGTTGTAAAGGTGAATGACTGGTGTATTTATTGACTGTTTGTTTGGTTTCTTGCCTACATGGAAATGAAGACCAGTAACGGTAAAATAAATCTACAATAATGAACATTTTAGCATCTTGTGTGGACATTCCAGTTAATAGTAATTCAAGCGTGCGCGTCCATTTACAAGCACCGTCCAGCATCCCTCAAGCTGCTTGAAGTATTGAACTTGGCCGCTTACAATCACATTTAATGTTAATATATTTTAAATGTGCTAAATTGCAACTCCATCATTAATTATAATGTGCAATTACAAATACATTTGAATACATGAAATATACGTTTTAATAGACCAAAACTAACTCATGCAACAACAACTACCTTTGTGGAAAATTTACCATTGGAAGATACATTTATCTAGTATGCCTTCAATTTTGACTGTTGAGATATATTGTTAGGTTGAGAATATGAGACTGTTAAGAAAAACTTAACAGTGTTAATAAACTCAGCAATAAAAACTTGTTTGTTAGGTTTTTAAAGGGGTCATAGGATGCCCATTTTCCACAAGTTGATATGATTTTTTGGGGTCTTAATGAAAAGTCTGTGACATAGTTTGGTTAAAATTTCTCAATGGTAGTGTAAAAAACACCTTTTTTACCCTGTCAAAAACAGCTCTTTTCAGATCAAGCCATTTTTGTAGCATTTTTCTTTAAATATTAATGAGCTCTGCTGACCCCGCCCCTCTCTTCCCAGCTGCTCTCATGTAGCATCCTATGACCCCTTTAAGGCACAATACGTAAGATTTTTTTATGAAAATATCCAAAATGCACTAGAACAGTTTTATATATTTTGCTGACTTGTGTACTTACATTATCCCAAATGTTTTGAAGAATGTTTAAATCCAGAGAAATAAGCAATTTTAACAAGTGACACAAACCGTGTCCATAGTGTCATTGTGTTGCCTGCCAATGACGTCATAACCCCTCGATTTCCGGTTTTGTTTTGTAGAAAACATGGAAAAACCAAAGACGCTTTAATATGCGATTTCCGGTTTTGTTTTGTAGAAAACATGGAAACACCAAAGACGCTTTAATATGTTGTGTTTTAATAGACCGGTGACGACCGCACAGAGTAGCATTATAACAGAACTTTCAAACATATCTAGTATGATGAAACAGCGCTGCTTTACCCCACATACGCACGACCAGAAGGAGCAGAAGCGGTCGACTGTGGCATAATAAAAGCTCCGCTGCTTTCGAGCCGTGTGTCGCGCTCGTTCAGCGCCTCGTTTCGCTTCGACGGCTTTCCGCCTCACTCTGCTTCATACTACGACGTTAATAAATCTTTAATACATTAGTTCATCCATGAACATGATTACTGCCCGAGTCCCGTTGGATTGCTTCGGCTGTGGGGATGAAGACGACAACTACTATGATTCCACAATCAGTCACGGCGTCATCAAACTACGCCTTTGTTTCTGTGTTTATTTTGAATACGCGCCCTCTAGAGGCGAAATCTTACATATTGTACCTTTAATTCATTGCATTGCATACATTTCTGCAATCACTGCAAAAACAGCTTTGAACACTGGCCCATCTGTAAATGGTCAAACAAGCAGACAGTCCCACCCTCAAACTCACACCATTGGTCAAATCAATTTATTAATGTTTAGTAGTTTAAGCTATGAAAGGATAAAGTATTTTAACAAAAATTAAAATTCAATTTTCTGAAAATTTGGAATCTAATTGCTTATAATGGCTGTTTAAAATGATGATTCTATGTATGTATACACATACATATATAAATGTCAATATAATTTTTTGTGCATGTTTTTGAATGAAGGAATGGTCTCACCGTATGAGGTTGAGCGGCTGCTCCTTGTAAAAGCGGCTGAAACGAGCCCAGTATTTATACAAGGCATAACGTTCGCTCTCACAATTAGCATCACGAGACCTGGTCCAGTACCTAGACTACAAAAAACACACATTAACGTTATTGTTATTATCGTTATTAAACCTTCTGAAACGCAAGTCTCTAGAGAAACATCTACTAGTCGATAGGTTTGTGCCACTGAATGCACATCTTCCTCTGTTAAAGACTTACGTCATGCAGAGGGAAGGCAGCTGCGTAAGTCCCGTTGTTCAGCAGCCTCTTGATGCCCTTCTTATCCTTGTCTTCTTTACTGTACGGACATCGGGAAAGGATGTAATATACCTACATGGAAAGAAAATAAACCAAGCCTTTGGTTACAGGGCACAGTAAAAGTTTGCTGCAGTAGAGGTTACTATAATGTAATATCTTGTAATATTTGTACATATTCTTGGCATTTCGTCTAGTTTTCTTACAATCCTGTTCCGTGTGGACGGAGGAAAGAAGGTTTCTTTGTCCTCGATGAGGAAGAAGTCAATCTTGCTCTTGTCAAAGGTGGCGGTGAAATAGTCGGGCTCAGGTTGCATCACATGCTCGGGCAGACGGTAGGGCATACAGAGCCAGCTCATGGGCACGTCTTTTTTATCTGTAATATCGTTGGTTTTAAAAGGCACTTTGATTTTTAGAACGTCTGCATATGTTGCCAGCACTTCCCATGGGACATGGATCTTCAGGAAGTATGTCCTCCCATCTTCAGACTCCTGCAAAGACAGTGTGTGACTGGTGTAACTAATGCTGTTTGTAATACAGTTTCTTTTAAATTAACAGTAACAGGTAAAAAGTAAGAACAATGATATATATCAATGTCCTGATGGGGTTTCTGGTGTCATTTGTGATTTTAGATGTTTCACTCACAGATTTGTCCTCCGTCTCCAGCTCAAGTCCAGCTTTCTCTAAGTTAGCCTCAAACTCCTTCCTTCGATCCTGCATGAAAGATCAGTAAAACATCTGACTGATTTGTGCTTCTGCTGCAGTACATACTGTACGTAGGACAAGAAGGGTTTCTGGTAACTGTTTATGACAGACAAACAGACTGTAAAGCTTTTGGAGATCAATATTTGTGTCTGCAGAGCTGCATGTGCGTGTGAGTTCCTGCCCAGGCCTGGTAAAGCACATACTTTGTGAGTGACAAGAACGTGGAAGTGCATACAGACTCTCACCACTGACTAGAGCCCGACCGACATATAGATTTGCCGATATTATCGGCCGATATGAGCCTGTCGCAGATATATCGGTATCAGCGAATATGCCGCCGATATGACATTTTTTTTTACAGAACATAAGACGCAGATAAAATGCTTGTAAATGGTGTAATTACGTAGCAGCAGAGCACGCTCCATTGTTTGCTACTGGCGACCCAGGTCAGCGTAGTGTAGAGATGCGTGGATGAGCTCAAACTTCACCCAAGTCCGCTACTTCAAATAAATTATCCGCCTGCCACCCACCGCACCTATATTTGATCGTCACATTACAATGATTCTAGTTCTTAGTTTTGCATGATGATATGATGAATGGATGGTTAATTTTTAACGGCAGATTCAGTGGCGTTAGCGCTGATCTGTGCATTCCTGCACGTGTCTGCGGCGCATACGGCTCCACGGCCACCGGAGCTGACCGCGTCCACTCAGTCAATGCTTGTGTTTATACCGGCCACGCCGCGGCCCAGAACTCAAGTTTATCACATCGGTCACATCACATTTCCTAACTGGGTGTCTACACCGGATGCGAGCGGCGCAGTGCGGCATCACAAAATACAATAGAACCCATTATAATCAGTGATGCTGTCTACACTGGATGCAGTAAACTGATGCCTCGTTCTATTTATGACGTACTGACACAAAGTACAAATGATTTTCAATGGTCGTCAATTTGTCCAGTGTAGACTTGGTGTGTCAGCATAGTTTGTCAGTACAGTCAGTAACGTAGCAGATTGAAAAGTTAGTATCTTTCTGCAGTCCAATAGATGGCAGTGCGGTGGTGGCTTGAGTCTGTTGAATGGTGATTTAACGCTACGTTGTCACCTAGTTGGTGAGACTCAATGCTATAAAGTAAATAAACAATGTCCCCGTCTTTTACTCTCACAATGAGCTTATCATACTCGTTTGCTACATTAGTAGGGCCCTGTGATTTCCACGATGTGGAAAACACAGACGGAATCGCGGAATCCATTCATAAAAATTAAATTTACTGTATAACGCAGAATTTCATGGAATTTGTCTTATTTTTGATGAATAAATAAATATCAGCACACTTAAATCAAATCGCGATATAGACTAGTGTCTGTGAATATTAAACTGCAAAAAACTATTTTAAATACGAATCCTCATGTTCTGCATGTTCATTTGATTACCAGAAAATACACAACACAGAATTTGTTAAAAAAAAATTATTCATTATTATTATTTATTCATTTTAGATGTTAACATTTGGAAAAGCTGTGCTTCCTGCATAAACCTGCCCCTGTTGGTTTGCAGTAGCTTGCACTACACAGTTATCTTGATGAATAAATAAATATCAGCACACTTAAATCAAATCGCGATATAGACTAGTGTCTGTGAATATTAAACTGCAAAAAACTATTTTAAATACGAATCCTCATGTTCTACATTTCATTTGATTACCAGAAAATACACAACACAGAATTTGTTAAAAAAAAATTATTCATTATTATTATTTATTCATTTTAGATGTTAACATTTGGAAAAGCTGTGCTTCCTGCATAAACCTGCCCCTGTTGGTTTGGCAGTATAGCTTGCTTGCCCTACACAGTTACCTTGTTAATTTCATGTATACTGTATTCTATATACAGTACCAGTCAAAAGTTTGGACACACAAATAGGAAGTGTGTCAAAACGTTTGACTATACTGTACTTTTATATAGCCTACACATAAAGAATATCGGCCGATATATCGATATCGGGTTTTTTTACTCCCTAATATCGGTATTGCCCCCAAAAAACCCATATCGGTCGGGTTCTACCTCTGACACACACACACACACACACACACACACGCACGCACGCACATACTGTACACAGCAGTGTGAGACTTGTCAGGGCACAATGCCCGTCTAGTGGCCAGAGTCAAAGGTGTTTTATCCTGCTGTACTAAGTCTACTGTTATTTTCACTCATTGTCTTACACTTTGCTGTTGTTTTGCCGTTTTGCTACAACTTTTGAACATGTGATACACAATTAAAATTTAAAGAAGCACTTTTAAAAAAGTGCACTTATTTTGATGTGTTAGCTAACATACTGCAGCACATGGGGAAACTTGATTGCAATTTTACCTGCAGTTATTTGATCAAAGTAATATATTTTAAATGTGCTAAATTGCAACTCTATCATTAATTATAATGTGTAATTACAAATAAATTTGAATACATGACACACAAGTTTTAATAGACCAAATCTAACTCATGCAACAACAATAACTACCTTTGTGGAAAATTTACCAATGGAAGATAAACGTATCTAGGATGCCTTCAGTTTTATGACAGCTAGTGTCATCAGCAGTGTGAAGGGATGCACAATCAGATAAACTTTCAACAGATCTATCGAGAGATTAAACCACACAGCAACTCATTTGACCCATGATAAGTTAGATTTGCTAAGTTCTTGCATAAGCAGCTCTGACTCAATGCTAATTACCATTTCTAAGGGATAGGAAAGAATTGTTTTGAAGGATGGCTATTGGTTTATTTTATTTTATTAGAGTTAGTAATTTGTTTAGGCAAATTATTATGTTTTCCCAATTGTCTCACAACTCACAGAAGGATGCCAAATGTTATCATATGAATATAAACCTGTAAAACAGAAATTGTTATCATATAATTATAAAACTATAAAACGTAGCTGAATGGATGGCACACCTGTTTCTTTTCTCCGTCCTTGTCGTCGATGTAAGACAGAACGAAATCTATCCTCCGCATGCCATCTCTGAAGTACACAGAGTCCTTACTCTGCTGCTGCTTATCCACCTGCACACACACCAACATTTATTTGCACAAAGTCAAGCTTTTATGCGAAGTACTGAAGCTTCATAATGTTTTTTTAACTCTCAAAAGTCTTGAAAAGGTAATAAAGCTAATCCATACATAATATTAAGATACCGTATAAAATATCATCACCTTAATGGATATTTAGAAACACAGCTGGATGCATGTTCAGACACCGTGATCTTGTCTATGTAATGAGGGCTTATTCAGTATTAAACAGGATGCAGTTTCAACAATCCAAACCAGTTCATAACAGTCTGTTGTCTAACTTCCACAAAAACAATACAAGCATCCTGCCACACACACACACACACACGCTTCATGCATGTATAAAACCTGAACAAATACTTCAGCACAAGCTGCATGTTAAAAAAAGCCAGACTTGGTGCGGTCACATTTACCGATGTTCAGCAAATTTTTGTGGGCGAAATCCAGTCATTTCAGTTGAATTGTGTGCAAATGGGAATTTTGCGTGGAAAGATTTGCAGCTTTTGCAACAGGTTTAAGTGGATCACATAATTTCGCATGACTTCTATATGAGCTATGCTTCATGCATGGACATATTTTTACCTGTCAAATTCCCCTAATGTGACCGCACCTTTACTCAAATGATGACGCATTTGTGTCTGAAGAGCTTTCAAGGTCCAATAGAGGTTGTGCATTTACTAAGGACTAAATGCCTATTCACACCAAGAATGATAATATATAAAACTGTATTTGTGTCCACATCCACTGACAATAATGTTCTGTTTTGAGCTGTGGTTACTGTGTCTGTCACTTTAAATATCAAGCTCTTTAAAGTCAGGTCGAATCTGATTGGCCGTTAATGTTTTTAGCAGCGATTTCTTTATTTATATATTAAGATAATTTGAAGAATGTGGGTTGACATTGAAAATACTCATTGAGGACCAGAAACTGTTTGATTACCCACATTTTACAAAATATCTTATTTTGTGTTCAGCAGAAGAAAGAAACTCGTACATTTGGAACAACTTGAGGGTGAGTAAATGATAGCAGAATTTTCATTTTTTGGGTGAACTATCCCTTTAACACTAACACAAATTTAACACAAACCCAAACCTGATTAAAAAAACCAACATTTATTACTTTTTTATTGAATGTATTTTTCCAATAGGAGGGACCTATTGAGGTTATAGAAGTTTGTCCATGTACTACAGCCAAACTGTACATACGTTCACTAAATCTTGACAATCAGTTCTACGTAACCTGAGTTTGAATCCCAGCTGTTGGTTCTTTCCAATCCCATCCCCCTCTTTCTCTCCCACTTTGCTTCCTGTTTAGTCTCCATTATACTGTCAAAAATGACATATTTTTTTTAATGTGATGCTGAAGAATTAGGATGAATCAGTGGTTCTCAAAGTGTGGGGCGCACAGCAGAAATATCTAATACCATATCCAGCGACTACCAAATTATCCCTAGCAATAACTTTGATCAAACAGTTAAATATATATATTATCATGAAATGGCACAGCCTTCAACTCATAACTGTCTTCTTCTTCTACAGTTCAAAGTAGTCAATTATACAGCAGTTATACAGTTTGCTACCACCTAGTGTTCAGGACCATCTGACTGTCTATCAATAAAAACACATATAAACACTGAGGATTGCCTCCGCAGAGATACACATGTCTTTAACACCAGGCAAGAGTCTTGAACATCTTTCTTAAACCGTATGTTAATCACAGTCTACAGTCTACTAGGTGCATGACAGTACTGACCTCAGATCAGCCCTGAGAGAGGCTAGCAACGACACTGGCCAAAGCTAAACAAGCCGGAGCCAGGAAAATACCTCGGCAGGAACAGCAGTGCTGCTCCAGGCCTGTCAGTCTGCAGCTGTTCACCAGCAGCTAAAAATAACTTGCACACAATGCATAACACAAACAAATGCATGACCACAAAGCCAGCCTGGGGCGTAAAACACCTCTGCATTCTCTCACGGCCACTTCCAGAGATGTGACCAAGCCAAACAACACTTCTCTGAGGTTTAACCGGCAAACACCGCTGATTTTCTTAGGCCGCTCCTATAAACAAAACCTCCAGATGACTACCAGCAGTATACGGCTGATGCTTCCCTACTAAAGTAATACACTCCAACATCCATTAGTAAATCCATAGTAACGTCAGGACCCCTGAGTATCAAATTCCCCAGAGATTATTAAACAAACAGCAGACGGGAGATGGAAGGAAAAGACAGAAATGGAGAAAAGAGAAAGACTTTACCTCCAGTCCGTCTATCAAGTGCTGCATCATTCACGATTCTGTGAGTCTCCAGAGGCAGAGACCACCTCCCTTCCTACAGCAGCCCAGCTAATCAGACACACACACACACAGTCCTTAACCGAGCGGATCGAGAGACAGAGAGCAGGGGGCTCACAGAGATTACATCATCATCGTGCCAGCAGGGCGGACACCGTCCTGCTAATGTAATCACAACGCCAAACTAGATTCAAACATGTTTTGAAGAAACAGGGGCGATGCTGGAGTGTTATGGGTTGCTACTGCTGTGCGGATGCTGACGTGCCTTTAGATTTTTTTAGCCGGTTGCTATGGAGTTGCTAGGGTATTGTTTGGTTACACCATATTGTGCTTTGCTGATTGCTGAGTTTATGTTCTTATCTTTTTCTTTAACCAATTAACTGTCTTTTTTTATTGTCTTTTCCCCATCACATATTTTTTAGTAATCATCCTAAATTGGACATCATTTGAAAGCTTAGACACTCAAAATGTATCATGTGAAAACCATTTTGAAATCAGATGTTGTGTTACCATGGAAATGGTACTTTAAATATTTTTAATGGACTCCTGCCACTAGTGGGCAGTGTCATCAGTGTCGTATTTCAAAATATACAGTATTTTATAATAAAAGCTTTTTCGAATCTTGCCATAACAGATAGAATTTGAAAGGTCTGAGTCTCAAGATTCCATATTTGGTCACCAGTTTGTTACTGAAGAAATATTGTGAGAGAAATGTATAAATTTGTGACAGGAAAATGCATTAAAACAGTAACGACAACAACAACAACAACTACAATAATAATAATTTTTGCCTACAAAATCTCACTAGAACCTCGATTTTTGTGATATCAACTTCAAATTCGGAACATAGCTTAGTTGGACACATGACTTTGTTTTGTTTTATTTTATTGTGGCTTTTATAGCAATATCTATAAAACATTTTCATACAGTGCATTTTCAAACAGTAAACGTAAACTATTACTTTTTACACCATTTTTTTAATGCTTTCACTTCAGCAATCATTCACTGATTGTCTTCTATAAAAAGAGACCAATCTTAGGTCTGTTTTTTTTCAAATCGTTCATGAATTACAACCATTTCAGTTCAGTGCATTTTATGTTCAAAAAGGGGGGACAGTTAAAGCACTTTGAATTACTATTGTGTATTGTGCGCTATATGAATACACATGCCCTGCCTTCTATGTGGATGCAGGGGTGGTTGTTAGGGCGTTGCTATGCGGTTGCTAAGGTGTTTTGAGCAATGTAATACATTGTTTTGTGGTTACTATGGTATTGGGCTAAAGAGCCCACCTTCAAGGCAATGATATACAAATGTAAATCTGGGGGATTCATTCTTTCTTTTTCCAATTTACATGATAGATTAAGTAAGTCAGTAAAACGGACAGAACAGTCAAATCTAGGTGAACAAACCTATTAAGCTGAGCTATGAAAGCATTGAGCTGAGCAATAAAAATGTCCACAGTAATGCTATCTCTACTGTCATTTGCATGTCAAACGTAAAACCCATTTACAGATCGTGACATTTTCAAAAGCACTAAACCTCAGCATCACAGAGTCACAGCAGCATGTAAATAATAAGGCCTGAATCTCATTCACTCCGCCTTCCTCACATCTGTCTTGTACTTTTCCAATGTCTTTTTTTGTCCAAATTCTGGCATTATTTATGCACCCGCATCATGTTGTTCACAATCGGTACGCATTTCTTCCTGCTGTGGTGAAACGAATTATGACAGAAATTTATTTTTGGGGGTGAACTGCCCCTTTAAGAGCGAGTTAGCCTGATCCCTTTGTAAACTAATCTCACTGGCACACATAGAAATACTCTTCTGCGCAAATATCTTCTAAATTAACATCCCGCTGTCTCTCTACTGTGAGCAGGAGTCTGTTTGACCTGGCAGAGCGGCTGCTGTTCTTTCACTACATGTCTCTCCCTCTTTCCTTTCCTGTAATTACAAGTTGGAGATGATACACATGAACATATGTTAGAAAAAGCAGGCGATAATAGCTATACACTCCTGCGCTGACATATAGAGTAAGTATATGTTCGGTTTAGTAAATGGGGCTGGGACCGAGTGAGCTGAACAGCCTTCAGCCACAAAAAAACGGTATCTCCAACACAGATATATAATTATGTAACGTGACACAATTAGAGACTCAGACTCTATAAAAAACACAGCTAATGAACATGGTGATGCTTTTATGTTCATACAAGGAAATAAACAGTCTTTTTTTAGAAACTCGTGTTTCTCATGTGGCCACTAATCTTTAATGTTAAGGAAGTTTCAAAAATCAAGGTGAAATCAACCAATTTAAGCTCTCAGCTATTTTCAATAATGGGAAAGCATACATTAAAGGTGCAATAGGTGATTGTCTTCAGAAACATTTTTTGTTATGCTGGTTGAAAGTCTCTTCACATGCCGATAGCAATCATTACGTTAAGCGGTCTAAATGTATTTATCTGTATTTATATATTCTGTGGAAGGCGTAGGACCAAGAAATGTTCGTCCAATCAAAATGCTCGGTCCACATAACTTCATTTATTCATGCCTGGAGCTCAAATGCTGCAGGACGTGTTACAACCTGAAGTTTAAAACGTATGGTTAGTTATGTTATGTTAGTTATGTAAACAAGCCTCTAATCTTAAGTATTAGCAATAGTAAACACCACTTAGCAAACATGATCAACCCAACACATACAGATGGATAAAACTACTGTAGGACCCACCCTAGTCACCTTTGTTCATTTATTCTACATTATTTCCCAAATAATATTTAGTTTTTCACACTTGTTAAGTCACATTACAGAAACCAGTCGTGTTGCCATGCGTTTCATGTTGTCCAACACAACACAATAGCATAATACAATCTAATATGATTATATGCAAGATGCTCACTCAAAGCAAGCACACACACGGACACAGTTCAGCCCTCTTTACCGTGGCGTACCCTGGTGCGGTACTTCAGAAATAAAGCTCTCTTTCTCCAGATCTGTGGATGAATCGAGCGTGTTGTGAGGAAAAATACACTGATATATACACACAAAGCACACAACTGTCAATGACAGGTCACAACACAATAAACCATCCGGGAGAAAGTTCATTTCATATTCATCTGTTACTAATTTATTTCAGAACGCTTTATTGTAATAATGAATCCAGATGAATTCTATGTAAAAAAAAATTTTTTTAATCCGATAAGCATGTTATCAGCAGCAATATAATGATATTACTACAGTTTCATGCATTAAGTTTCAAGGACACAGATCGTCTTATTTGCATGACACCTTTGGTTTCACAAGTCATCGACAAAGGCAGCAGCGAGTGAACGCCCATCGCTTTGAGCATCTAAAGTAACAGGGTATGCAAACACTCTGGTCGTGCGAGTACAGAAAAACACATGTTAATCATTGCAAAATATGCAGGAGGCTTAAGTGCCTGCCTATCGTTCTTATGAACGTGGGTTTTTAAAAGGGGCCATATTGTAAAATTTTGTTATCTTATAAGTCCACTTAAAATGTTACTAAAGGTTTCTTCCACAAAGTGAACTGGGTGAACTATTCCTAAGACTTCTATATGTAAATGTAAAAGTAGTGCTGTCAAACGATTAATCGCGATAAAAGTATTTGTTTACATACTATATGTGTGTGTACTGTGTGTATATATATATATATATAAATAGACACACATGCAGGTATATATTTAAAAAACATATTTTATGTTTATATATTAAATATGTTTGTATAAAAATTTAATTACATGAATATAAATATATACATGTAAATATTTTCTAAATATATACATGCATGTGTGTGTATTTATATATACGGTGAGTAATTAATGGCAGAATTTTTGGGTTAACTAACCCTTTAAGACTGTAAAATGAGGTTGAAATTAATTAGCCTACATGATATTCTGATTAATTCATTGCATTTATCAATACTTGCAAAACAAAAAAAGCCCCACAATGAGGATAATTACTTCATCAATACATTATTTGTACATTACTTCTTTGACAATACACACTTTGTTCACAGGACATATATAAACACACTTCTTTGGAAACCACAGCATGTCTGTTTATCTATTCATCTCAACAATGCTGATTTTTTTAAAGGGGTCATATGATGCTGCTAAAAAGAACATTATGACCCCTTTAATAATGCACAACAAACTTGTGTAATAAACACATAACCTGCTATATGACACATGCTTCTGATGTCTATTGATTGGGATGTGCAATAAAAGATTAGATTACAAGCAACACTAGTGTGTTGTGGGAGGTTGCCCGAGGCATTGCTTTGCTGTTGCTGAGGTTTTCTGCTGTTACAAGGATGTTATATATCTTTAATGTAAGTCTATGGGATTTTTTAACATCTCAATGAGATGGTTAGAGAAACATTTACCTGCTAAAAACACCAGCATTGCTGGTCCTGTTGTGTTTTTAAGCGAGTATTCCCAGCAGGCTTCTTAAAGGTTTATTTCACCCAAAAATGAAAATTCGGTCATTAATTACTCACGCTCGTGTTGTTTCAAACCCGTAAGACCTTCGTTCATCTTCGGAACACAATTTAAGATATTTTTGATGAAATCTGAGGGCTCTCTGACCCTCCCATAGACAGCAAGGTAACTACCACGTTCAAGGTCCAGAAAAGTACCAAGATGATCGACAAAGTAGTCCGTGTGACATCAGTGGTTCAACTGTAAAGTTACGAAGCTACGAGAATACTTTTTTTGCGCAAAGAAAACAAAAATAACGACTTTATTCCACATTTTCGTCTCTACTGCGCCACTTTGGACGCGCGTTCACGACAGTACCATGACGCCATGAACGCGCATCCACAAGTTTTTTTTCATCAAAAATATCTTAAATTTTGTTCAGAAGATGAACGAAGGTCTTACGGGTTTGAAACGACACGAGGGTGAGTAATTAATGACAGCATTTTCATTTTTGGGTGAACTAACCCTTTAACCAGTGAGATTTCCTTGCTGATTCAAGTTAAGACCATAAAGACTGTGAGGGTTGACCAGATTATCTGGCGGTATCACTAGCTAGACCGGCACCAAACCACCACTAACCAGAATAAATGAGCCTGGACCGGCATGGAAATTCATACTGGGGTTGTGACAGCATTGACTTGAGACTATTAGCACTATCAAACTATTCAAGAAGCTGAGGTACAGGAGGGCTGAATGTGTAAGAGTTTTTACCTCTGCATTTTCAAGTTGAAGAGTCTCCTTATCCGAACTAGCATGGAAGCCGTTGTTTTCTTCTGGAACAGAAAAATGACAATATACTGTATAGAGTGTTAATAGATATGCAGTTGACTTCACCAAAAAGTCTTCCCTTTTCTAGTTGTTTCTTCAAAAAATGAGCTGTTGTGAAATCAGTTTAAATTCCTTGTGATAAAACTAAGACAAAATGAACAGTTCCGCAACCATTTGCCATTTTGTCACACTTTTGGTGATAAAAAAAATAAATCAGGTGACGGTCTCAATTGTCCAAACAGATATGCTGACTTGTTTAGCTAAACCCTTGTTTAGCTGCTCCTCACACTAAACCAAATATATTTATCATCAAATTAAGACATAAGGAGCCAGATTTATCAAACAGGGCAAATTAGTGTGAGAACAACAGCATCCCATAAAAGCGCCGGCGGGAGTGGAAAGTTCATGTCAGGCTGATCTACTGACAGTGAGCAAATTAAAAGACACAGACACAGCCAGATCTTTTCCATAATGACCAACGCATTTGAATATTGTATTATTATTGTTGTTATCATAGATTATTATATTGTTTTATACAGTGTCATAAGAGTTTAAGACCATATACATAAGAGGATTAACACAGTGGGAGCGTCTTGAAATGTTTGGAAGGTAATCCTCGAAGATGCAATGCAAATCTTGATACTTTGGTTACATGTCCATGAAGAGAAAAAAAAAAGTGCACTAATGTCTGGTGCTGAATTGTCGATTTAAGTTCACACACCTAATAGGAAATACAGCTGTCAATCCCAAACACTGATTGTATGTAGCCACACAGTCTGAAAACAGCTCTTGCATCTAAATACAGTTGAAGGTTTCTCATCAGATCCGGCTAAATTTACTGCAGATGGGTTTCCTGTAAGCCACGGTGAACTCCCTACAGTCTTGAGCACCAGAGCTAATAACATGCTGGACTTTCTAAACAGAGACATCCGAGTAGATATTTTAGCAGCATATTTTCTTTTCTTTTCCTATATACACAACCTACGTGAACATTTTTTCAGTATTTCTTGAAATGGAGCAGTTTTTTTATTGAACCTTTAGACAAAATCATGATACATGAGGCTTTTATGGCTCATATAGAATGAGTACAGTATGTGTATATGTACAGTAGAATATGTAGCTTGTACTTGAGGAGGACAAAACATTTATTCAGAGGCCAAAAATATGGTGCATCTGCTGATATTTATATATTGATAGCTTGTAATGACAATCACTGAGATCTTTATAACAGCAGACTATGTAAATAAAATGCATATAAATATCAGATGTCACTCTTTATCCCACAATAATATGTCTTAGTAAGATGATCAAAACATATAATGCAGTGCAATACACTGATAATTGAGAGATTTTTTTCTAAAAAAAAAACAAAAACATGTATGGATGAAGTAAACATAATTTGCTGCTGACTATAAGTGTTTTACTAACAATACATACGTTATTCTTATGTTACTTTGTAAAAATCATTTCACTGTGAAAGACGTATACCATAACATGAGAGGTTTTACAATCATAATTAAAGGCCTTTAACTTGCTAAAAAAGTATAACTATCAATCAACTGTTTATAACTGTCTTTTAAACAAGCCAGGATTCGTTTAAAATGAAGCTGCCGATTAATGTTTATTTGCAAGGCAATGAAGACTACTTGCTTTGATTGACATTCAGAATTGTATTACATCTACCCAAAGTGACTTGCATTGCTTTGACGGCATATTATATTATGTTCTGCGTGAACTGAACCCATGACCTTTGTTGCTAGCATCATGCTCTATTGTTTGAGCTTCAGAAATCATACATATCATACATACTGTTTCTAGAGATCTACATTTGAACCAGCTAATCAAGATCTTTTTTTCTTGACCGCTGCATCAAAACAGGTCATCTAAAGACAATTTTAGGTATGAGACACTGGAAGTGAGAATGCATGCTGACACAAGAAACTATGAACACGAAACACGTGCAACATGTCTTGTGGTTAGTCTTTATATACATCAAGCGCCAAAAAAAAAAATCCATAGATTAAAAAAACAAAAAGTACAATTTCAAAATGGCATTAACATTAGTTACAAAGTTCTTTTGAGAGGAAAGCTTTCATGGGTCAGGTGGCAGTGCATTAACTAACGTGGAAAGCATAAAGGTAGCAGAAGAGACAATAGAGGCCTTTATCAGCTTATCAGGGAACTCCTTTAACGCTGCGCCCATCATGCTGGGACAAGAGAAGACAGACTGAAGTCAGCAACATTCAGACAGCTCTGACAACGGCTGTGATATTCGTATCGTGCCTTGATTCGTATCTCTAGTCGCATTAGTAAAAGTGACAAGTCATATTTGGCTTCACTATCAATCTTACTATGATTGATGATGGTTCAAAGTCATTGTCAAGCTACTGTTTTACACCAGTGTTACTGAGCAGCTTCAGAGGAGTGCGGAGTAGATCTGAGCTGTTCAGTGAGTCTAGTATTAGTTCTGTAGCCGAAACCTTCCCCAACACTGCCATGAGTTAAAACAACTGCTTTGGCTGTTGGCATGCACAGAGATTATGACAGAGTGAAGGGAAAGTACATGACTATTTTAAGGCGAAACTTAAATTCACGGATTTCAAAGGGGTAAGTATCTCCGTCTACTTCGTTTAACAGCAGCTGTAGAGTTCATGAGAGTTTACATTATTTGTTTACATTGTCTGTCCACCCACTGTATTGCATATAAACAACTCAACAGATTAAAACAGAATTCTTAATTAATGATACATCTTCATACTATGCTACAGTGTAACTTTTATATCAACGTCTGCTGTCTACAAGAAGAACAACAACATATTTTGAAGTTATTTGTCCACATATTGGACTTCACTGATTGTAATGCAATGTAAACGTAAGGAAAACGAACTATAGCCTATAATACATATAGTACTAGTTTAAAGCTTGTTTAAACTTCATTTAAAACTATTACTAGGCTATAAATAGATTCTTTAGCGTCAAAAAAAATTTTTAAAAAAAATGTCGCAACGTAACTCGCGTGTAGGCTACAATTTGGACGGAACGGATGTGCGCAAAATACTCTTCAGGCCATTAACTCTTGAAAGACAATTTGAATAAGAGAAATGAGAAACAAAAGTGGTGCTAACTTTTGAATGAAACACAAAGCTGAGCATTAGTGAGTATTTTTTAAAACAATGCCCATGTGTGAAAGCGTGTAAAAGGGCGTTACAGACACTCACCGCCGCCGGACCAAGCAGTTCGGTCCATTTCTATAAGCGTCTCATCACTCGACTTTCCACGATTCATTGTAATCAAGTGTCCTATTATATAGCCTATTAAACATGTGAGTTTGTTGTGTATTTGTAGGATCGAGCTCAGTCCGAGTCCGAGCCCACGCCCCGTGCTCCGTCTCTGCCCTGCGAGGAATGACCGTTCACTCCACGATCAGCGGATCAGATGTGCCCACTCGGGTTTGTCTTGGGTCTCCGCCGGAGAAATTACGATCCCTACTATGGCTATGAGAATAACTCCTCATTAATATGTAGAAGCAGTGACTTCACTATTGGACGGTTAAACAAACAACGTCATCATCTGCTAATTAATATTAAAGAGCTTTTATTTTTTTTGTCTTTTGCATTGGAAGGCTACAAAGAACGTCACCGGGATCTATTTAATATTCATGAGGCAAACCTTCCACGTAGTTGGATTCGGAAACTCGCTCTCTCGCTTTAAAGGGGACCGCAATTTTGCCGGCACACTGCAAAGAGATGCCCATAATTCTTAACCTTCACTTAATTTCACTTAAGCTTGAAGATCAGCTTAATATAAGTAACTGCTTTAGCCTTTTTAAAATCATTTTATAATCTTATGGTGAATTTGTGGAAATGAATTTATGGTGAGTTTATGGAAATTCACTGGAATATTACAATACATGTGTTGAGTCTTAAAAGCTCCAAAGCTGACAGCAACGTAACAATACAATAACGTGTTACGTAGCTCGAAATCAATATATATATACACACACACATACACACACATTTACATTTAGCAGACACTTTTATCCAAAGCGATTTACAAATGAGGACAATGGAAGCAATCAAAATCAACAAAAGAGCAATGATATGCAAGTGCTATAACAAGTCTCAGTTAGACTCAGTTTTTATTTTATTTTAAGAAATCAAGCAGTTAGTAAAGAATAGAGTGCAAGTCTAAAATGGGCATTTTTAAAGAATAGAATTAGAATAGAGAGTGCTAGAGTTAGAGGGTCACATAAAAAGGACAAAGAAGGGAGCAGGATGTTATTGTCTCAAATGTTAACGTTGAATTTTATCTGAATGTCATGTTGCCTTGATAACGTAGCAGTAAAATTCATGATTACAACTGATAGGATTGTCTTTAAATTCTAAGTTATTTTAACTGTCCTGTCTCAGGTATTTGGTAACATGAAAATATTTGCAAGATTTTTTTATTTTTTTTATTTTTTAAAGCTCATTAAATCTCAGTAACAACTAAAATTAACCATGATGAGGATCATGCCATGAACAGCAAAGTTCTTAAGGAATAAGGAATTAACGGAATTAAGTTGTTTGAGATGAACCCACGATGAGCCTGCCCTTTCAAGGGCTGAACAATAAGAATGTGTTCATAGTCTCTGACATTACAGAACTGCTAAACAACAACAATACAATTCACCATTACAAACTATGTTTAACGTTCTGTTCAGCACTGATTGTTTACATTGGTGGTTGATCAGTATTGGTTTTTTAATGGCCAATTCTGAAACCAATAACTAGAGCTGGGTCACATTTATAATGTCAGTAATAGGCCTACACATAAAAAAAAAATCACAAAATTGCTTAATAAAGGATTTTTTTTTTTTTTTACAATTTACTAAAAATTAACTGGAAAAAAATATGACAACAAAAAATTTGCAGGGGTCATTAACAAAGTTGTCA
>NW_015640057.1:1068249-1088085 GCF_001515625.1 Sinocyclocheilus rhinocerous
AGGTATGTATATATATATATATTTATAGCTTAATAATATATAATATAATATATATATTTTTATAACTTTTTTTTTTTCTTTAGTGACTTGCAGAATTGTTGTCGTTGTTGTTTTAATATAAAATATAAAAGGAACTACACTAGACGTATCTGTTTGGGTTATTGCGCTCTTATGATGAGTTTTGTTATCAGACGCAAACGCACGTTTTGTGACGTCAGGACAGAGTAATCCGGCCACATTCCTCGGCTTTGGTGTCACTGAAGCCAACAATAGCTGTTTAGTTCCTTGTCGCAGCACGGAAGTCTGTTTGAGTTTCGCATGAGTCTGTTGTGTGAACCCTTTGCTTTGTAATGGCGAATGATTAAAGATTGGTCTAAACGGCGTGAATCCGGCGCAGCTGTCACACACCTGGACCGAAGCCCTGGAGCTGAAGAAGATGAAGCGAAACATGAGCCACCGGAGGCAGGTGAGGTGAACTTCTGCCGCCTCTCCTAACTCACGGAGTACTGCTAAATGTTTCTCAGTGCTTCACTAAAAGCAAGAAAACTGAGAGCCAACAGAATCTGTGACTTTGTTTGTGTGTCTGATAAAAGATGAAGTGCCTGCAGGAATTAAGGACCAGGAAGGATGTCTGATCAAAATATGTAAATATACATGTTTAATGTGCCTGCCAATTGACTTTTATATATAGTTTTAACTACAGAGTGGTTCCTTTGATAACATTGATTCACCAGACTACAGAATTACCTCAAGTTTTGTTTTGCGTTTGTGACAAGAATGCAAAGATTACAGGAATTGTTTGCAGACAAATCAGTGTGAGCAAGGCAGTATTAAGCTCATGCAACATTGTGTTGCTTACAATGATTTTCACTCATTGTGGTGTTTTAGAGGAACAGATAACGTTTGAATATAGATAAAGATAAAGCAAATTACACCCGGACTGAGGACCTAGTGTGTGGTGAATGTAAGGGAAGTAACTCTGAAACACCAAACCAAACCCAGAGAGACTTCCACTAACCCATGGAAAAGGTTGAAGATCACAAAGATTGGCGGCGTGAAGCTGTCAGTTCATTCAGGTTTAGTTGTCTGCAGCAGCTGTCATGGAGAAGCAGTATCTATAGACACACCTGTGTTTAGGTCACGCCAAGTAACACAGAACGTTCTGTCGTCTTCCATTACCAATCAAAACATGTGCTATTGATGCAGCACCTCTGCTTGTGTTGCTGTGGGACGTTTACGCAGCTCTGAGCTCCTCTGATTTGTTTTAAGAAAACTAGCATTGATAGCTACACACATCAAATCGGATCGGAGGTATGAGAACTACAACAGCTATTAAAAAGCAGAAACAACAGAAACCCTCATGACTTGATAACTTTAGTCAGCATGAAGGTATTTCTGGCATTCGCAGGCATTCTCTTAGAATTATAAGAGGTTTCTTGGCCAATGGTTTCACAACCAACTTTAAGATTAGTCAGGAGAATGAAAGTAGAATTGGTCAGAGCTTTCCAGGACTTTCCAAAATGTGTTAATTTTTATTTCAGTTTTCAGTAATGTGCATGGAGCTGCACCTGCGTCATTATTTCACATTAGAGTAAGAACGCAAGGTCAAGAACTGATTGAAATGTAAATGGACGAGTTTGATACTGATCTAAAGGGCATTTCTGTGCCACAAATAGCTGGAATCCCTTGTCTGTGATCTCTTCTTTCTTTCTTTTTACATTATTTTTCTTGTCTTTTTTTGTTACACTCTTACTGTGTTAGGAACATGATTACATTTCCACCTTTTTATCTTCTTGTAAATGAGGTTATTGTTCTGAACTGTATATATTGTGTTGTTGTAGGGGAGCATTGACCTTTTAGAAACCATCGGAGTTGTAAATGAGAATGGCACTGAAATCCCATCTATGCCACCAGTGGTAAGGCCTATAGCACACCACTAGTGAAAATGCATCTTGTTTTAATTGAATACATATTTATATTGTCATATTGGAACAAAGAATTGGAAAATATATGGCGTTTGGTCTGACATAAAATTTGATGAGCCTTGTTTTTCAGCGTGATTTGAGAATGTTTCTAATACTATATATTTTTGGTTCATTACAAAGAAAGGAAAATCTGATCTACAAATAGTGTTCTTTTTTGTAATTGTAAATAATTCCTTTTTCATTTGTAGAATTCCAAATTCAAAAAAAAAAAAAAACAGATTTTGTGGTCTCACTTTTTTACCCCACTGTACATGATTAAATTGTTTATAGCTTATACACACAAAGGAAAGTCACTACAATGATGTGAATGGTTACATAGTATGCATTTATGTAACTGGTATGTGTAAGTAAATGTTTTTAAGCTAATATACTAATTTATTAACATCATTTCTTTTCTTCTTCTGGACATCAGCATCCTCCTCTGACCTTCGATTATATTCTAGTGGCAAAAATCTCAGAGGATGAGAACAACCACATCTTCAAAAAACAGACAGCTTTCATTGAAACTTTAAAGACGAAGAAATTAAATGTATATGTAAGTGAGTTTTTCCATTTTTGAGTTCTTGGTTGAGGTATTTTTTTAAATGTACACTGTAAAAAAAAAATCCGTAAAATTTACGGTAAAAAAACGGCAGCTGTGGTTGCCGGAATTTTACTGTAAAAAGTATGGTAGCAACGTTTTAGGTTTTACGGTTTTAACTTAGATTTACAGTTAAATACCGTAATTTCATTAACTGATATAATGTTAATATACCAACCTATTGAAGTACTGAAATCTGTTTTGTACCTTTGTAATACACTGATAACCACCAAATGCAGGTGGTGATGAGAAAGTCACATGATGAACCAAAGCCCATTACAAGCAGCTTTTAAATAATAACATACAGTATATAGAAGGTGCACAGTGTCATTCACACAAACACCAAACACCATCATGGTAACACACATGAAACTGAAATAATGCAATAAACATTCATTTAACAACATTAGGTGTAACACACAACCCTAATATACAAAACTGATAAGAAAAAAACTAAGAAGAAACAGTTATTTCAACAAAAAAACATCAAATTTGAAATGTAATGCAGGGGATTCTGGGAATGTCAATTTGTGGTTATTCACTGTAAATTATACAGTCTTTTCACTTACAAAAACGGTATACTACTGTAAAATTAATGTCCAATACATGTAATGTCCAATACAGTTTTTCACCGTATATAGTAGGGGAATTTACCGTTAACCATTTAACAGGTTTTTACTGTAGCATTTTTACAGTCTTTTACCGTAATTTTTTTTACAGTGTAATGAATATGTCATGTCTTGACATAAGAAGAGAATATTCCACTTTTTTATATGAAAGTGTAAGTAATTGTTGTTTCCCTATAAAAGGGTTGAAAATGTTGCATAATTGCTGACACAACAATTACGTGTAAAACTGCGGTTCTCTTTTACACAGTTCCATTGCTCAAACATTGGTCTTGTCTTTGTTTCTGAAGGTGTGAAAGTCATTGATACAGTTTAAAGTTCAGTTAGCAAGACTTGGCAGCGCTTACCACAAATATACCACTAGTAATATTACTATTATTAGGACAATTATAGTTCAAAACTATATAATGGCCAGTGTTGGGGGTAACGCATTACAAGTAACGCGAGTTACGTAATAAGATTACTTTTTTCCAAGTAACTAGTAAAGTAACGCATTACTTTTTAATTTACAAGAGAATATCTGAGTTACTTTTTCACATAAGTAACGCAAGTTTTTTTTTTTTTTTCAATTTGATTGACAGCTCTCCTGTCCCCATGTTGAGAAATCAGAAGATGTTACTGTAGTTCTAAAATAAATATGAATATGCATTAATTCATCTCACTCACAAAAAACAAAAACACAGATTCAGTATTCCTCAAAATGAATAAAAATAATGCAACTCAGAATATGAACCAAACCTGATCATAACATAATTAAATGTTAAACAACACAAATATCCTTTATGTATTTAATCCCATTTTATAAACCAATATCTTTGCGTCTGACCTTCAATGATCCAGTTCAACCGTACTAATAAGCAAAAATTACTCTAGACAAACATTTGCGTGTCTTTTTTTATTGCTGACGTGTGTTGAAATTTCTTCTTCTGCATTCTACTGTACGGACTTAAATTTCCTTTCCTTTCAGCCTGAGGCTTATTCGTGATTTTTCTTTTTTTAAGAAATTTGGAGATGAGGATGATAGGGTGTTTTATTGCATCCGAGCACCAGAACATATTTTCAGGACTTACCGGTATCTCTTGAAAGTGTCTGATGCCTGTAACTGGAGTTGTGAGCAGCAGGGTACTATACCTCAGTCAACCAGGTAATAAATTTACACCAACACACTCTGAAAAACACTTCCAGGACATCACACAAACAGCTCTCTGACTGTTTGAAGACCTCAGGAGGCAAAAAGATAGAGTTGAAGTTTTTAACAAATGCAATTTGTGATTTGCATAATATTGTAGTTTACGGTTCAGTGTATATCAACCAACTGCCAGATTCCTGGCCAGTACATTAAAGCACATATTAATGTCACGTCATGGTTGCAGCAAAGGAGAGGGATGATCAATATGCAGCAGCCACTTTTATTAGCAATCAGCCAAATTGTCAGACATGCAAGAGCACAGGAGAAACGCAACCAACTAAACACAGACGACGACAGACAAAGAACAGCTCAAACTGAGGCTACAGCAAAGAACAAAGAAGCAAGGGCAGGTGAACATAATCACCAATGAGTAACCTAGGGAACAAACTAGTGGTGGGAAAATAGGAACACAAGTTCAAATTAAACACAGCAACAAGGACGCACTAAAACTAAATGAAGCACACATGTGACAATTGAAAATATTGTGTTAATATCACCTATAAAAAGAGATTCTCTATCCAAGTCCAGTTAAAGAGATAGCAAACAAAAATGCTGCTTCACTTCATTTTGGTGTGCAACTCATCCTGTAGAGGAGATGTGTGCTTATACTTTTCCAAGTGATATATAATTTTAGCTTAGTGGACAATTAAACTGGTAAAAAACAACACTTACACTTAAATTGACGGATGGACCGTATAAGCAAGTCAAGTAAGCAATCATAGCAACAGCACAGCGATGCCCTATTCTCTGTTTATGCGATGCAGTGAAGAAAAGTGCCATAGTCACGGTTTGCATTGTGTACACAAATAAAGAAGAGGCTTTTCAACAGTAGGGCTTTGATCTGTACTGTGGCTCTGTTTCAGGATTCGTATTGTTGATTTCATTCTGCATCACACATGCATTGAATCAGAAGGTGAGTAACAGTTTGATTGCTAGATTGCACATTCATCGCATATTTACATTACATTACTGTATTATGCTAGCCTTTATGACTCCTCCAGAAGTGTCGATTCGTAATGCCTTCTCCTGTTAACCTCTCTCTTAGGTGTTTCAGAATATCTGCCAGATCTCATGAAAAAAAATGTTTTTGAGACTCACTTTTGTTTACATGAGGTTTGATTTTATTTTATATCCTCTCGCTCACAGCATTTTCTACACCTGTCATACAGAGTCCACGCTCCAGATTAATTATATGCAAATGTATTTAACTATATCTCAGGGTGATAATTGTACATGTATCAAGATTTTGTACTCAAAGCACACAATTACTTTTTTTTGTGTAACTTACCCGACACTGCTTGTCACAATGAATATCTAATCACGAACATATTTGTATCCTTTTGTTTAAAAAAAAATAGCATTAATTTGTGCCCTTTCATTTCTAGAAAAGGGAGCAAAAGGATTTGAAGCATGGCTGGGCTCGATGGTCTGCTTGTTTCAGAGGGCAACCCATAACTAACGTCAGGTTCTCTGATTTTACTCATTCCCTTCTATTTGTTAGAGATTTACTCCCATTCTGGTATAAACTGAAAGCATATTTGAAGTTTTCTTGATGAATTTATTGTGTGTGTTGTCAGAAACTACCTTGGTGAGAAGGTGGCTCTGTATTTCCTGTGGCTGGGCTGGTACACATTTCTCTTGATTCCTGCTTCTGTAATTGGTCTCGTAGTGTTCCTGTACGGTGTGGCCTTCTACAACACAAGTCCTCTCATGTGAGTAACCTAATATTAATAAACTTCAGTGTTTGATGTTAAGGACATATTTGTTGTCTTTTGTTCAATAGACAAAAAAAAAGCATTGGATTGCCATTTGATATCTAATGTAAATTATGGGTCCTGAAGTAAAACCAGTTGGTGTGTGTGTGTGTACGCAGAAAGGAGGTGTGCCAGTCAAATGTAATTATGTGCCCTCTGTGTGATAAAACATGCAGAGTGTGGGAGCTTTCTGACACCTGCATGTATGCAAAGGTACTGTACTTTTTATTCGTAACCTAATATTAATAAACTTCAGTGTTTGATGTTAAGGACATATTTGTTGTCCATAATGTAAATTATGGGTCCTGAAGTAAAACCAGTTGGTGTGTGTGTGTGTACGCAGAAAGGAGGTGTGCCAGTCAAATGTAATTATGTGCCCTCTGTGTGATAAAACATGCAGAGTGTGGGAGCTTTCTGACACCTGCATGTATGCAAAGGTACTGTACTTTTTATTCTATTTACTGTGCACTGACACAGTTAAATATATACATATACACATATGCAATATACCATGACACCCACTTATCAGAAGCACTCAATGCCCTTTCACATGATTCACATCAGGGCTTTAACTCATTGCTACATATTAACATGTATTTCTACATAACATATATGAAATAACTCCATATATATAGCATATGTGAAATTACCCCTTAGCAGATCTATACAGGTGGAGCTGGGGAGGTGGAGGGTTTCTGAGCACGCTGCAACTGCTGCAGCAAGCACTAGCCAAGTATTTGAATGTTGAGCAGCGAGCTCGTTGGCTGCTGATGCAACTAAAACCAATGGGCTACACCTTGTGAATAATGATTGTTTATTAGCAAAAGCTCTGAAACAAGTAGTAAATAGTAATGTTTGACACATGTATACATGGTTTTTGTGCTAATGTTTTTAGAACAGATTACTTTGCTTTGAAAGCTCTATTAGTGTTACTGGAAGAACGTTTATTCAAAACTTTAAGAGAATCTTGCAAAAATGTTCCTTGTTAGCTGCATGGGCCCTTTTTAAAATAAAGGTTAATTTATTGTAATATGTGCTGACACTGTGTCTTTTGGGTCACATTTGCAGGTGAGTCTTCTGTTTGATAATGAGGGAACAGTGGCATTCGCCATGTTCATGGCTGTGTGGGGTAAGTTCAACAGCTCTAACCACATTTGAGTTGAAGTGAGTCAGTGTTATGTCAGATGCTAATGTCTTCTGCGCAGCTACTGTGTTTCTGGAGTTCTGGAAGCGTCACAGATCATCTTACGTGTGTGCATGGAAGGTCTTTGACTGGTGTGAGGAAGAGGTATGAACGACAATCTCTATAACAACCGACATTAACTACATTGATGCTTTTTAAGGGGGCAATAGCAGCTATTAAGTTCGAACAGCATTGTCTGCGTTGATGGAGCAGGATCATTTTCAGCCTTTAGAACCTTTATCGCATGGCTTAAAAAGACTTGAAGTGCAGTACAAATTCTTTGCAAATCTTCCTGTTGCATATTATTTAGAAATGGTTAGGTTTAGGATAGGAGTTGGTAAGGTGCTCAAAAATATCTATGAAAGTATAAATATATAAAAATTGTTTCAAACGCATGCAAAGAATTAAATGCATCTTGATCTGATGCATAAGGTAAACACATGAAAGTAATGAAGTTCCCCTTCGAGGGAACTCCCGATGCTGTGTTGATTTGATGATGCAGCGTCTCGTTCCCTTTTCAGGAACTACAAATATTAAAGTTTAGTGTGGTTTTATAACATGTGATTGTGTATGTGCTCGTATCACGCAGGAGGAGTTGATTCTGGAGATTGTAAATAATGCACACTGCAAACCTAAGATGCACAGGCACTCTTATCTGCGCTCCACTATAGTACTGGTTTTAGTCACTCTCATGGTAAGAAACTGATGGCGTGTGGAGGCAACTTGACTCTCATAAAAAAGATTTAATTCATATACGCATGGTTTAACTGGCTTCTGTGGTGCTGTGTCATCAGTTGCTGATCATCATTGGTTTGACCCATGTCCTGGTTGTGTGTCGAGTGATCGCTACTGTGCTGCTGGCCGAAAACAGTCCTTGGAAGGTCATTACTGAGAATTCGCAAACAGTTGGCGTGATGCTCGGAGCCGTGCTTCACTACATCACCATCACCGTCATGACTCGGGTAAAAGCTCCACGAAGCTCCCACTATCTGTCAGAGAACAGATGGTTGTCTTAATTTTGTTTATATAAAGTCTTGTTTTGATGCATTTGCTATTTAAACAAGTTTGGACAGAACCATGATTTTGGAATGTTGGAACATTTGTCTCTTTTCACCTATGATGACAATAGTTGTAACCATGTACAATTATTTTATGCAGGTCAATTTTACAGTAGCTATGAAGCTGAGTAAAATAGGTCAGTGGAACAGGGTTTGTGGCTTTAATTATCAAACATTTTGACTGTAAACCATATTTGTTCATCATATACTGCTTTTTTCCTGCTTACAGAGAATAAGCACTCCCATGCTGCCATTGAAAGGAGTTTCACAGTCAAGATGTTCATATTCCAGTTCTTTACCATGTTCTCCTCTCTCATATACACAGCGTTCTTTCTGGGAAGGTAACCTGGAAAATTAAAAGTTATATATTATATTATATTATATTATATTATATTATCAGTCTTTACCAGATACAGTACAAAACCGAAAATATCTTAATTTCTCAATTTATTACAGTTTTACTGGAATAAAAATGTACTGTAATCAAAGAGCAAAGTAATCGTGAGCACTGAACATTAATTTGTGTTTTAGGATTAATGGTCATCCTGGAGGATATGTGAGGATATCTGGCATATGGAGACTGGAAGAGGTGTGGCTGTTATCATTTTCTCTACTGTGTCAAACCAACAAATGCACTACTATGTTTTGTGTTTCACTTTTTCTTGCTGATTTTTTTATGCTATATTACATTTTTGACTTTTTCAATTCAGTGTCACCCAAGTGGCTGTCTCACAGATTTGTTCATTCAGATGTCTGTTATCATGGTACTTAAACAGACCTTCAACAATATCTTTGAATATTCTGGTCCGTAAGTAGAACTTTTTTTTATTTGCTTTTCATTATTTAACACTGAGGCTGGGAAACAATAACTTATTCAAAACTGAAGCCATATTTCGCAAAATACTGAAAACTAGGTTCCAAATGTGTATCTTTAACTACACATTGTTATATGAACAGCTAGTTAAACTGATTTAAGCCTAACTTAAAAACAGCAATGGGTTAAAAACAGTAATGGACATAAAACAGTAATGGGTTCATTTTGAGCAAATCGCAAACTGCTCCGACTGGTTTACTAAACTTAGAGGGTGTTTTTTTTTTTTGACAAATTCATTGAAAACAACTGTCTTAATAGTGTCACTTCTGACTACACTGGTTATGGGGGAAGTTGTGGCCTAATGGTTAGAGAGTCGAACTCGTAACCCAAAGGTTGCGAGTTTGAGTCTCAGATCCGGCAGGAATTGTAGATGTGGGGAGTGAATGTACACCTTCAATACCACGACTGAGGTGCCCTTGAGCAAGGCACCTGCCCACTGCTCCGGGTGTGTGTTCACTGCTGTGTGTGTGCACTTTGGATGGGTTAAATGCAGAGCACTAATTCCTAGTATGGGTAACCATACTTGGCCACACGTCACTTTCACTTATACAAAGGAATGCACGTTTACTAGCAGAACCAAGAGAAATAAAAATGATTTGTTTTAGTTAAAGGGGTCATATGATGCAATTTCAACTTTTCTTTTCTCTTTGGAGTGTTACAAGCTGTTCGTGAAAAGATAAGATCTGTAAAGTTGCGAAGACTAAAGTCTCAAATCCAAAGAGATATTCTTTATAAAAGTTAAGAGTCAACCACGCCTACCTAAAACGGCTCGTTCTAACACGACCCCACATGTCTACGTCACGATGTGGGGCATAGAGGAGAAACAATAATGTACAGTATGTGGAAAATAATGTGTTTTTTTAACCTTAAACTGCATAAACACATTTCATTACACCAAATACACAAAATAATGTTCTTTTTAGCAACGTCATATCACCCCTTTAAGGAACCTGAATCAGAATCAAGCAGATTCTCTTTATGAACTTTGTATCTTTGTATCTTCTTTCCACAGCTGGTTTAGTCGGTGGTTGAAGAGGAAAAAGACCCAGAAGTTTAGGAGAAGGTGTTTCAAATGCTATAAGAAGGAGTGTATGAATGCCAAGGAAGGATCCGAACTCTGTGAGAATTGCAAACTCGAAGAAATCCACAGAAACTACAGCCTGATTAAAACGGATCGCTTCAGCCTCTTTAATGAGTTCTTGGAAATGGGTACAGATCTTGAAAATATACTTAAAGATACAGTTGTAATTGTTTTGGACTTGGAGGTGGGCTCTTTTGATGTGGGCCAGCAATAACCACCCCTCCAACTAACATATAATTGCATGCTAACATCCACTCAAAGCACCTTAGCAATGGCACTCTAACCACTTGGCAACCACGCACAATAACCTAGCATTGTTGCAGAGATTTGCATGAAATCTTTTATTACAAAGCTTTTGTTTTCTTTGAAACACACACATATCTGATTTTTGCATTGTCCTTTTCTCCCCTCCCCAGTGATCCAGTTCAGTTTTACTACTATCTTTGTAGCGGCATTTCCTTTGGCTCCATTGTTGGCTCTTCTAAACAACATCATTGAGATCCGATTGGATGCCATTAAGATGGTCAGCCTTGAGCGCAGACTAGTGCCAACGAAGGCCAATGATATTGGTGAGAGAATATTCTGTGAAAATATTCTCGTTCTGAGCTCACTGTGAGGAAATAAAATGGAAGTTGTATAGTTACTGCTATTCTTAAAGATCAGAAGAACCACTGATAAGGGTAAATTGTGGTTGTGTTTAGCATCTACCACTATGAATATCCTTCTGTAGCAGCTAGGGGCCAAGCACCGAAGGTGTGTAGGCACCTATTGTATCCGTTAGTGCTCTTCTTCGTCTTCATTTTCTTCTGCTGCTCTGGAAGTCTATGGCAGCCCATAGAACTGTAATGTAAAATGTTATGAAATTTGGTACAAAGATAGAGGACAGTCTGAACAATCACCACATCAAATTTGGAGTCTCTAACTCAAACCCTCTAGCGCCACCACTTGTCCAAAGTTGCACTCTTATTTGTGCTAATAATTCCGAACCTTAAAGGAACACTCCACTATTTTTTAAAATAGGCTCATTTTCCAACTCCCCTAGAGTTAAACAGTTGAGTTTTACCGTTTTCGAATCCATTCAGCCGATCTCCGGGTCTGGCGGTAGCACTTTTAGCTGTAGCTTAGCATAGATCATTGGTTTCGTTGTGAAAGCGAAACTACTTTGTTTGGTCTTCCAAAAGAGGACACGACTAGAAATCAGTGGTTAAGTTGTATTTACAACACTGTTCCAGAACAGTTCAACCCAAATATTTAGATGTGTGCAGTGCTTTTTACGGAGACTGTTTCCTGAACCTGGGAGAGTAGACTACAATGCCATCTGCGCACAAAGGCTGTTTCTATAAAGTGGGGCAATTCCAACTTTGCAAAGACAGTCTGGCGCTTCTGACTCACAGACTATCCAGTTCAGTTTTACTACTATCTTTGTAGCGGCATTTCCTTTGGCTCCATTGTTGGCTCTTCTAAACAACATCATTGAGATCCGATTGGATGCCATTAAGATGGTCAGCCTTGAGCGCAGACTAGTGCCAACGAAGGCCAATGATATTGGTGAGAGAATATTCTGTGAAAATATTCTCGTTCTGATCTCACTGTCAGAGAGTTGTAGTCACTGCTATTCCTAAAGACCAAAAAAAAAACATTGTTAAGGGTAAAATGAGGTTGTGTTTGGCACAGTTTTTTCAAGTGTCCTTCTGTTGCAGCTGAAGTTTGTTTTTAACAGGATCCCTCATCCTTAGGGACCAGGCACTGAAGGTTAAAGCATTCAAATCCCTATGACGTATTTTTCTGCCATAATTTTTTTTTTCTGTAAATTTGAAATTTTCCTCCCCCTAGACTTATTTTTGTGACAATCAAACCGTATCATCTTCAGATCATGGCAACTACAGCCTCCTTCAGACTGTCAACCCAAATCCGATTTTTGTGCAATTCTGATTGAAATCCGATAATGCTTAGATAGTCTGCATGACAACGAACTACATGAAATCTGATTTTTGCAAATCTGTTTTAGCTACATTCATATGTGGTTTGGATTCCTGAATTCCTGATTCCCCCATTCCTGAAAATCCGTTTCATTCTGACCAGTCAGATCGGATTTAGCGTAGATTTTTCACATTCTCACGCCACGTAATACATAAAGAAACATCTCAGACGGTTTTGTAGAAAACATACTGAACGTCTTTGCAGAAACAAGCTTGTGTTGTTGTAAAGTGCAAGTCAAGCGAAAAAAGACTAATATGATCTAATGCTAGTATACGCACCTCTTTGAGTTTTGAAACCAGTGGAGACAGCAGCACGGAATAAAGTTGCACATTCCAGCCTAATGCGTTTCTGCCTCTGCCTCTGCCTCATAAGACGAAATAAAATCCAGCCTGACGGAAACATGTTGTCATGTCATAAGTCTGATGATGCATGGGGCAACTTTTTGAGCAATGTTGTCGGGCAACGTTAGGCAATGTTGCTGTCAACGGGCAACAGGTGAGACAGAGGGCCCATGACCGATCTAAACTATCCAGATAGAAATTTGTTACCCATTCTTAATGGGAAAGTGCCGAAGAAACATTGCTCAAAGTTGCCCGACAAAATAGCTCAAAAAGTTGCCCAGTGTATCGCCAGCCTAAGACATCATCTGTTTTGCCATAGAAACCAACTAGGGGTGTCCCCGACTAAGGATTTTCATAGTCGAATCGGAATTTTCGAATCTTTCCGATATTCGACTGATAGTCGAATCATATGTTTGGGGGCGGGGGGCAAAATACATTAACAAGAGTCAAGTCAGACATTCGACAGCCATAATTACTGACGCACAGGGAAAATGTGTAGCTAAAGGACGCCTCGTTAAAATAATGTTTTGAGCATCAGCGAAACCCTAAGAATTCACAAAATAGTTTACAATAGTGCTCTCATTATAATGTTATGTATATGTCCATGGGCGACATTTGACTCTAGTCAAGGTGGGCAAGAAAAAAAAAATAATAATAAATAAAATATATATATACAGTGGGGCAAAAAAGTATTTAGTCAGCCACCAATTGTGCAAGTTCTCCCACTTAAAAAGATGAGAGAGGCCTGTAATTTTCATCATAGGTATACCTCAACTATGAGAGACAAAATGAGAAAAAAAAATCCAGAAAATCACATTGTAGGATTTTTAAAGAATTAATTGGTAAATTCCTCGGTAAAATAAGTATTTGGTCACCTACAAACAAGCAAGATTTCTGGCTCTCACAGACCTGTAACTTCTTCTTTAAGAGGCTCCTCTGTCCTCCACTCGTTACCTGTATTAATGGCATCTGTTTGAACTCGTTATCAGTATAAAAGACACCTGTCCACAACCTCAAACAGTCACACTCCAAACTCCACCATGGCCAAGACCAAAGAGCTGTCAAAGGACACCAGAAACAAAATTGTAGACCTGCACCAGGCTGGGAAGACTGAATCTGCAATAGGTAAGCAGCTTGGTGTGAAGAAATCAACTGTGGGAGCAATTATAGGAAATGGAAGACATACAAGACCACTGATAATCTCCCTCGATCTGGGGCTCCACGCAAGATCTCACCCCCCCTTTATCACTAAAAAGCGTCACTCATCTTCGTTCATCGCGATCTTTCAAAGTTCCGTTATAATCAACGAAGCTCTCTAAACTGCACAATGAATCTCTTATTTACATCGTGTCTGCACTTAGTCATGAGATGTTACACGAGCGTGCAAAACTGCACTTAAAAACTGCGGTGCTCGTCGCTTTCAGCGGTGAGTGAATTCTGACAAAACGTTTCTGATTGACCATTGCGTTCAAGAAATCAACAGATATGTCTGTGATTGGTCACATTGCTCAACGCTGCAAAAACACGTTGAGGGTATTTAGCACTTGACTAAGCACTCCAATTGCAGCGGGGCCGACATCAGGGACTAACAATTAGCTTGCCCCCCGCCCAATATCGCCCATGTACAGTATATGACAGTAGTTTATTAATGTTCTGCATTTCTGTTTTGAGCTGCGCGCGCTGAAGATGACCAGTAGAATGAAGTATTTGATAGCAGGTTTTTAATCAATGGGATTTAACTTATCATTTATCGCATATAGAATATGTTTTGTTATTTATATAACATTAATATTACGACTTATAGGCTATCTACACAAAATGCCCCGAATGCATGTACGTGTGCGCGGCTCTGAATGAACTCCTTTTGTGGATGCGTCCTTCACGCAACAACGTGCAGAAACACGGCAACTAAACTCTAAAAATTCACAGCGTTTTATTGTAATAGTGTTCTCATTATAATGTTATGTGTATGACAGTCCCAGTCATAGTTATTAATATTCTGCATTGTTGTTTGTCCTGCTCGCACTTAACGCTGAAGAGATAATCACCGTAGTACTACAATGAAGCGCTTTACTTCAGCGCAACTCAACCAAATGCATCTTATACGAGATAAATAATATATACACGATATATATAAACCGGCTGAAATGTTTTGAAATCACTTGTACCCTACCTGATCGAAAAAATCCAGTCTTTCACTCTGCCTGTGTCAATTTGAGTCTTGTTAAAGATTTAAATCCCTGCCGCCAAGATGCTTCTCTGTCGGTCATGGGTTATGGAATGAAGCTTCTTTCTTTTCAGATTCTTATTTAAAGCATTATTTTAATAGGCTGTATATTAACTTTGGGAGAAAACCGGTAGTTCTATGTGAAATCAGACATTTGAGCACCCCCTTATAGCCAAAATGGCATGATTATAACACCCCGCGAATGTTCGACTGTGAGATTGGTAGTCAAATCGGGCTCCTCCTATCGAAGCTGTTACGGGGCGATCGAGATGTGAGACGTGCGGATCCATCTGCAAAGCTTTATTCAAAGGCTTGGTCATAAAACAGGCAAGGTTCTGACAAAGGCAAACAGGTATACTGAGGGCAAGACAAAAGAGTAATCCAAAATGGGTGTGAGTCAGTCGACAGCGAATGTAATCCAGAGGGCTTGACAAGAGGGGAAATCCAATAATACGAGCAATAGTCCAGGCGAGGTGCAAACACAGTCCGAAACAGAAAGGCAAAGGGTTAATCCAAGAAACACAGACAAGAATAAGGTAACAGGCAATTACAAGACAAGAATAAGGTAACAGGCAATTACAAGACAAGACTAGACTAGACTAAGAACTAGCAACTAGGGCAGAAAACTGGCTCCGTAATGTAGCTATCACTAGGTGAGCGATAATACGCTAAACAATACACGGCCGTGAGAGAGAGGAAGTCCATGGCTTATGTAGGGTGTGTGATTGGCTGCAGCCGTGTGCGTAATCAGAGTGAAATGGATTGTGGGAACTGAAGTCCAGGGTAAGTGTGACAGTCTGTGTAGTGTGAGAGTCCATGTGGTGGATAATGACCTCTGGTGGTGAACAAACGGAAGTCCATAGACCGGATTCGTGACAGAAGCATCGAATCGTCGACTATTCGGGGTCACCCCTAAAACCAACGCATATTCCGTAAGATTCGAAAGAATGCTTCTGGACACACAAATTGAAAATGAACAGTTGTGATACCTTGTATGGACAGTCAGTCATCTAGATTGCAATCAGATATGCACAAAATTGTATTTGGGTTGACAGTCTGAACAAGACTTAAGAAACCATGTTGATCAGTCAAGCCATTTCCGAATAACGCACAAATTAATTTGTCGAAGAACTCGCCAAAGTGGACGTGAGGCTATAGACAGCAACACTTTGAGCAACACATGATCTGAGGTAACCTGCACAGTTTAAGCACAGTGCCACATAGTGGTCAGGAGATGTGAAAAATGGCTCTTTTTGCTTATAACTTCTGAACTGTTTGGCCAGAAATCACAAGACTGGTCTCTGTACATTTAGTGCAGGGGGTGGGTGAGTTGAAACTTAAAGGTACACAGTTTTGTGCTTGGCCACATAATTGCTGCTTGCAGCTATATTTTAAGTTGGTTTTATCAGTTTGAACAGCACACTTCAGTGCAGATTATTTTATTAATCTGTCACAGTATAATGCAATTTGGCAAAGAGACTTGAAATTGAAAGATGGCAGCAAACATCAAGACAGGATGGAAAATGGTCATGGAAAAGATGTATATATATATAACTCTTTTTATGATTTCAGGTGTTTGGACAGATGTGCTTGAGGTGATTGGTGTGCTTGCAGTCATTGCTAATGGACTGGTCATTGGTATATCCTCTGATTTTATTCCACGACTGGTTTACCAGTACTTATATGGGCCTTGTGCCAGTGGCAGTGCTACTGGCATTGAGTGAGTTGGACATGATATTTCACTACTGCGTGATCAATATACAGGTGCATCTCAATAAATTAGAACGTCGTGGAAAAGTTCATTTATTTCAGTAATTCAACTCAAATTGTGAAACTCGTGTATTAAATAAATTCAATGCACACAGGCTGAAGCAGTTTAAGTCTTTGGTTAACCAAAGACTTAAACTACTTCAGTCTGTGTGCATTGAATTTATTTAATATACGATTTTCACAATTTGAGTTGAATTACTGAAATAAATTAACTTTTCCACAACATTCTAATTTATTGAGATGCACCTGTATTTGCAGCAACAAAAGTGCACAAGTGTGTCTTTTAATCTTCTTTGTGTTTTTCTCAGTTGTATGGCTGGATACATAAACAACACTCTGTCCATTGCTAATATAAGTGATGAGAGAGTCAGGGATGATTTCACAAGAGTTCAAATGGTCACTTACAGTGGCATAAATGTGACACACTGCAGGTAATATTACAATAACCCCTTATAACCCTTCTATTTATCTATCTATCTATCTATCTATCTATCTATCTGTCTGTCTGTCTTTTAACTAATGCTTAAATGTTTTAGGGGGTAAGACTATTCAATATAGAACCAGTATTATATATTTTGAGCAACATGAACATGACATAAGCAGTTGATAGTAGGAAACAGCAGACAAATCCAAAGTTCTGTCATGAAACTCTAGATGGCACAGTCCGATAGGTCAAACACAATCATTATCACATGGCACAGCTGATTGGTTCTTTTTGTATCAGCAGAAAATAGGCGCTTTCTTGCCAGAGTAACCTTTTCATAGTTCCTATAAATTTTGGTGGAAGTTCCCTCTTTTTGGCGTGTTCACACCGCAGGAACTACGGACGTATTTAGGTCTAGGAACTCCATTTGCGATCGGAGAAATGACAAACAACAAGCGCTACTCTACACTGCTCAAAACTCGCGTTTGAATCATCACTGGCAAATTCTTTAAATAAAAAAACGTACTTACAGTCTGTGAGTCAGAACAGCCGGCATTGTAGTCTACTCTCCCAGTATCAGGAAACAGTCCTCCATAAAATGCGCTGGACACATCTGAATATTTGGGTTGAACTGCTAAAGAATATCTCTTTGGATTTGAGACTTTAGTCTTTGCAAATTTACAGATCTTCTTTATGCACCAAGAGCTTGTAACACTCCAAAGAGAAAGGAACAATTGAAATCACATCATATGACCCCTTTAACAATGTCATGTACATTACAATGCCAAACCCTCCAAGAGTTGTCATGATAGAACTGTACATAATCAGTTGCGTAAATGGACCAAACTTTGCACATAACAGCAATGAGAAAATGCTTTTATGTGCTTAAGTGACTAGATAATGTGGATGTTGAAGAAGTATTTTTGAGAATTTAAATTATGATCTGAGAATTGTATCAAAAGCGACTGAGAAAAAAAAATTGTATTTATCCATTAGACGGGACACTGTTTAATTTGGTGGTTCTTAGCTAGAATAAGCTATCAATATTCTGGCTTGTCCAGTCTTAACAGCACCTCGAAACAGCTTCTAGTTAATGCAAGCTTTGACTTGGTATTGTTTTCATTTCAGCTACAGAGACTACAGAAGTAATGAAGACTTTAGTTTAACTAATCAGTTTTGGGTCATTCTGGCAGCACGATTAGTCTTCATCATTTTATTTGAGGTAATCTGACATACACAAGACCATGATTCAAGATACAGAATAATTACATTAAAATAATGACTAAATTCAATTCATTATCTCTCTCTTTGCCCAGCATGTAGTGGTGATATTTAAGTGTGTAGCAAGCTGGTTTGTCCCTAACTCACCACTGGATGTGAGAAATGAAAGACTGTATGATAAACTCAAGAGGCTTAAGGAAGAACTGAGGTCAGTAACAAGAGTTACCAGTAATAAAACAAATAACACAGAATAAAACAAACAGAATGTAAATGGAGAGAGAGTAGATATTTCATATTTCAAGTTTTTGACAAGTTCTTTTAATGAGTGCATATTCAAGGTTTTATTTATTTATTTATTTTTTTTTCAGAGCCCAAAGAGCACAACAGGACACTTTGACCAAACTAAATGAGAATGGTAATGCAAAAAGAACATCAAAACAGAAAAAAGCAAATAAGCTAAATAGTATGTGAGACAAATGAGCTAAAATGAGATTCTCATGCATACAATTCTTAGGTCCTCATTCTAGAAGACTATGAATTTTGATTGTTGCTAATTACCTTAGTTTGATTAAAAAAAAAAAAGTTTTACCTTTTAAAATGTGGTCATTTTTTATTGTTTATTGCATCTCATTTTGTAGATTAATGACTGCTTGATAAATCAGTTTTGTTTATCATGTATAAATATGTATACACTACTGTTCAAAAGTTTTGGATCTCTGTAAGTTTTTTTTTTTATGTTTATGTTTTTAAAAGAAATATATTCTGCTCACCAAGGCTGCATTTATTTGATCAAGCGATGGAAAATTGCCACTAAAATATAGTAAAATTAAAATATTATTAAAACTTAAATTAACTTTCTTCTATTTTAATACAGTTTAAAATGTACTTTATTCCTGTGATGGGAAGCTGAATTTTCAGCATCATTACTCCAGTCTTCTGTGTCAATGTAAAAGTCTTTACAGTCACTTTTGAACAATTGAATGCATCCTTGCTGAATAAAGTATTAATTTCTTTCAAATCAATCAATCTTATTGACCCCAAGCTTTAGGTAGTTTAAATATGGAAATGTGAATATTTTGGTAAACTTTGTTGGTTGCATATTGTATAAAATTTTGTATTTTTTTATATTTGATTTTTTTAGCAAGTACCCCCATTTGTTGCTTTTTATGAGATGTATATACAGTATAAAATACATATATATTATTCTCATCATAAATGGCCTGAATATAAAATTCAATAATTTTGTTTAAAAAAAAAAAAAATTCATGAAGTTAATGCAAGTGCTGTGGTTTCTGTTCTGTCAGAATGTAATTGAATAAAATAAATGAAATTGACATCTTGACCTCTCAATCAATTTCACCACATTTTTCACATAAATAGATCAGAAATCAAAGAAAGCAATGTCAATTTTATAGCAATATGCTTTTGACATTTTATTTTATCAGCAGTGCAATATAAACATATGAAAGAATGAAGTATGAAAAGTTATATTTATAAAAGGTGTAATGAAATTACTCATTTGTAAGGGAATTAATTATTATTA